>NC_051292.1:4110740-4263240 GCF_015220745.1 Sebastes umbrosus
CTAAAACGGAGCGTTTAAGACAGAGGGTAAAACCAGGCATATTCAGGCTGACAGCATGAGGAAAATAAAGGTTTTTTTGAACATTATAGCATGTAAACATGTTCTAGTAGAAACACAAAATACAAGTATGAACCTGAAAATGAGCATAATATGGGACCTTTAACATAGTTCAAAATAGGCTGGTATACCATGTTTTAAATAGTTGGACCGTAGCACCTAGAAACAATGGAAAACCTTGCAGGTTTCTACCCACAGTAGATGGTTATAAATAGCACAAGCGAGGCTTCTGTGTGTTAGTGGATGTCTGAAGCAATCAGATGGTTTATAATGTATATAATGAGAATCTGCAGTAAGTTGCGACTCCAGCTTGCTCCTCAGAGTTGTAGAGAGCTGAGAGGTCACAGATGACGGCTAAGACCGTTACGTAACCACCAGCGATCCTCTTAGCTGCCTGTCATTGGCGTGTTGTCATCGAGCACCGCTGGTTGCAGCTGGTATACAGTGGCGCTCCTCTTTAACCAGTTTATTATCCAGGAGGGCTTGTCAGAGAAAGTGGAGGGTTTAGCAGACCTCTGAATAGTGCCAGTTACTCTCTTAAAGCCTTTGTCTGCTGCAGAAAAGTCCTTTTTAATTCCCAGCCACAGGGAACATGCCTCAGCAGCCAGGGGCATCATTTCACCCTTCAGCGGCTGTAAAGCTGAATCCAGTATCTTAATTCTAGAGCAGGAATCCTCACTGCCTTTTAATTGTCCACAAACCAGAGATTTCTGGTTAAGATTCACAGAACCGTCATCCTATCTTCTTATGTCACCCCACCCTACCCTGCCTGGTGGAAGCGGAGAAATTTGCATAAGCCCCTGCACTTATGGGAGTCAGAATAGCGAGAGGATGAGGGGGGAAATGAGGAGTTGAGCTGGGGACGAGCGGAGGAGGAGAAAGTGCCTCGGTTTCACATATTTGCTCAAGTAGATTACTCAGGTCTTTGCTGCTTGTTTGCCTGTTACGGTCTAATCTCTGTTGTCGCACACACACACACACACACACACACACACACACACTATGCCTCACACACACTCAGGCTTTGGTTTATGTGCCGGTATGCAAAGTTTGTTCCCTCAGGCTGGCTTTCTTTCATTCTCTCGCTTCTCGTTTTGCCTCTGCGCTATGAATATCTCTGGAATAACACTGATGTCACTGACATGGTGTATCAGACTTGTGGTTAAAACACCGCCCACCAGCCTCTTTAAATACAGTCTTGGCAGTGACGTCATGGCCAGAGGAGTTGTCACTGACGGAGTGATGTTGGGCTGTGATGGTGGCAGAAGCAGAGTGACCACAGCCGGGAGGGGACCTTTAAAACGTTGTGGTTTCAGTGACTCCATCCACTTCCACCAGATCAGGTCACTCACTGCCCAAATTAAGCAAACAGACACCCGTCTAGATGGCCGACCGCGCCTGTCTGGAGGGGCGGAGCGCTTGCTGGGACTGTGATGCTGCACTGCGAGGCAATATTTAGACCATTTACACAGTTTTAAACGTAAACATTCGAAATGTGTCCAAGTTTATTCCTGGTTGCAGTGCATGTGAACGTCATCAGCTGACAGGAAGTAAACATGGACCCAAGCTGTTGCCTAGCAACGCAATTCTGTTGCAATTCCGTCAAAATGCGCTAAAACGGAGCGTTTCAGACAGACGGTGAATACAGGCATATTCAGGCTGACAGTATGAGGAAAATAAAGTTGTTTTTTTTAACATTACAGCATGTAAACATGTTCTAGTAGAAACACAAGATGAAGTATGAACCTGAAAATGAGCACGATATGGGACCTTTAAAGACTGGTGAACAGACGGTTTAACTGAAACCGCTTCGTAGGTGTACAATCAGAATCAAGTATTCACCCAGACCTTGGTATAATATCTGTTATTATCATTTGCTATGACTAATGCTGGGAGCGTGTTATTAGTTGGAAGGATATGAAACCACGTAGCAGAGCCTGATCTGCCATCACAGGTCAACACATGTATCTCTTGTTTCATTCTGTTAATGAGGATCTCAATTTCCTGAATGAAGCGCATTGATCTGTGTTGCTGGTGACCTTGTTAGCTCTACAAAGGTCATCTTAAATCATTAGGTTGTGATGTAGTAGCTTGGCAAAGTGCCTGATATGATACATTCATAGGAGAGGAGAGAGGCATGTGATCTCATGGGAATTGTTTTCAGGACACAAGACGGTTGTTAGAGTCGGGACAAGGTGACTGTTGTCGGGTTCCTACTCGTATGTCTAGACCATTATGTGTGCGTGTGTGTGATGAAGGCCATGGATAAACAGAGGCATGGACAGCAGGGTGTGTCCCTGCCTGCCACAGTCCAAACCCTCAATGGACATCTGTGCTGCCGAGCCGCTGCCTAAAAGAGGACATTCATTCACACACACTCAGTCATTCAGCCACCGCTGCTAGCGAGCTCAGTCACTTGAGAGTGAAGCTGCTGCCATAAATCAACGTCTCATTTCATGGACATAAAGACAATGCAGTAGTTATTGCTTGAGTTAAAGGACAGCTTTAGCACAAGTAGGCACAGATAAAAGGATTTTTCTCCCCCAACAGAAACATATTCACTCGTGGCTGTTCCCTCTCACACACAGGCCAGCATCACAGTACTGATGACATCATAGGAATCGCAGAGCGCTGGCTTCCTGCTCCGTTCTGGCTGATTCCCACTCTGACACGCAGACAGAAGCAGTCAGCCTTTCAGCCCCTCGCTCCCACTCTTTAGCCAGATGGCACTGCTATCCTGAGAAAACCCACTTTTTCCAGTTGTTGTGTTTTTTTTCATCCCTTTCAAGCTCAAATTCATCATCCTTGTTAAAGTAAAAGCTTGTTAAAATTGGTTTGGGAATCATCTGTGGCCGTGTGTTCAATGGCATCATGGGACATTTTCAGGTGTGGACAGTTTGCAGTATCCCGGTGGGAATAGCTTCAGTGCAGGAAAGAAAGAAAGAAAGTGCTAAGAAGATCTTTTATTGGCTTGTGTTCTCATTGCTCATCTGTTTCTGTCTCCTGGGGCAGCTTAATATAAATTAAATGTTCTTTTTCAACGTCGACTGCTCCTTAAGATGAGTGACAAATGTAGGGCACAAACCTCAACAACTGTGAAAGACGAGGAGAGGGAGCAGAGTTTGCATGATGGTGCTTCAGAATCCATCTCTAATGGCTTGAATGTTGAAAGTAGTGTTTTTATTTTAGACAGGCTAGCAGTGCAGTTCAAAGGATTGCAATGTCAGCTGATCTGTTGGTCTGACACTCACACACTGATCCGTCATATTGCATAATATTGCATATTGCTATGAACTCATGTTCCCCAGAGAGTGGAACTTTTTTTTTTGATCAAATTTTATTGGTTTTAAAGATATGCATTGAAAATTAACATTTTTTTTTTTTTTTACATAAATCGAAACAAAAATATATTTGAAAAAAATAAATACAAAATAAAATAAAATAAAAATATTGAAAAATAAAATAAAAATAAATAACTAAAATTAAAATGATAAAATAACAATATTTATAATTTATAATAAACTATTAAACGAATAAACTGAAAATAAAGCCAAATAAAAATAAATAATTAAAATAAAAAATAACATAAATAAATACAAATATTTTTAAAATTATATTTATAATTTAAAAAATTGTAAATATAAAATGATTATTTATAATTTATAATAAACTAAAAATAAAGAAAAATAAAATAAAAAATTAATAATAAAAATAATAAAATTATTATTTATGAAAATATTTTTAAAATTATATTTATAATTAATTTATAATAATACCCCCTACCCCCCTAAAAAAATCTAAATGAATGGCCTCCAAGCCTGTGCCGGTCAAACTATACTGCCAAATGCACAATATAGTGACTGGTGTTATTGTATGGTAATCTGCCCCTACCTCACCTCTTCAGCCCTCCTTGACCTTAATAATCTCACTCACACCCTCCAGACGGCTCAAAGTCTTTATGACAGGATGATCTGCTGGGGGGGTTGTGAGATTTACTCTTGTATGATGAATTAATGATGCTTTCCAAACTGTACTGGACCATCCATCCTGCATAGAACACGCCATATTTATACATACTAATAGTTTAAAAACGCAGAAATGTTATAATACCACTATCCGTCAGTTTGTCTCATGTGTAGAATTATTATGGGTTTAAAGCATTTTCAGTTTATTCTGATGAAACAAGTCTTTGGTTGTAGTAAAACAGGACTGTCCTGCGCAAATTGTTGCACTCTACGTGTTGCCAATTATTATTTGATTAATTGTGCAGCCCTAGTTTGACACAATCGTCCACTCAATGATGAACTGATTAGAATTTGGTGGTCAAAGGTCACTGTGTCCTCACAAAACACGTTTTTGGCCATAACTCAAGAATTCATATAATAATAATGACAATTTCACACAAATATTTAACAGGATTAAATGAAGAAGTGACGACATTTGGGACAGACATGCATGTAAACTTTAACTTGGCGGAAGCATACAACCGCGAGGCGGTAATACTGGTTTGAGTCTAATTGAGCACATATGTCCCAGCTCTTGTTATTGAAGCAGTGTTCCTCTGTGTTTGGTGTCCTGTGTTTGTTCCTGTGGGCTGAGGAACTCTACTGTGACTCTACAGCAGGCTGAGCCAGGCCAGCCTTCCTCCGTGGCCCGTGTTGCCACCCGTCCTTTGCTGGGCATTGTTCCAGGAATTTAGGAAATGTCGATCAGCCGGCTGCTAGTAACTCCCCCTCACAATGCAGCCGAGCCTGTTTTCCACTCCGACAGGTGCATGTTTTAGCTTCCACGCCCTGAAAAGATAAGACACACTCTCACCTGAGACATTCCTGCTATCACGTGTTTGTCGGTAACAGCTCCATAAACCATTATATCCCTTTTTTTTTTTAAAACATGGTATCAGTATACATCTTGTCACATAATCTGAAATTAGTATCCTTTTGTTTTTAAACTTGATTTTGCTGCTTACTGTCAAAGTGAAAGTGAAAATGTCTGATTTAAGTATTTTAAGTCCTCGAAGCAATGAAAACCTTCAGCATTTGAGAAGCGTGTGTTGATCTTTCACATCCGTTATCGGTCGCTATCAATCTGAATTACAGAGAGACAAAATAATTTGCGGCCTGTTGTTGTGGAGGAGTAGAAGTTACAGAGGACACACACAATAAACTCAATCAAACTGCAGACAGGAAGTGTCAGCTGCCAGACATTTATCTATTTTAACCATGTCAGCTTTTGTCCTCGAATGCCACTAACTATATTGACTCCTTTCTTTACTCCACTCTCTCTCTTCTCCATCTTTATTGCTCTTCGCTCCTCTTCTTTCTTTCTGTCGTTTCATTTCTCAGAGGGATCCGGACTACTTTAAGTTATGGCTGGAGATTTTCATCGGCTCCTACGAGCGATGCCTAGATGTGGACTTTGAAAAGCCACCTTCAAGGTAACGTGGAAACCTGTTGTGATGCAAACATATTTCTACATTTATCTTTAAGAGACCCACAAGACCCGTTTTTTTTGTCTTTTTTAGGGGGGTGCAGGAGGTCTTTATGGGGAGATAGCAGGTTGAAAGTAGATGTCACATAGAAGTGGTGTACATCATCTGAAAGCTGGGAACCTGGAGATTAATTTGAGATACAACTCAGCACTGTGTGTCAAGTTGTTCCAGTCATAAATCAGAAATTAACATGAATTAATTGATTAAAATAAATTGTGAAAGTATATAAATGTATTTGAAAAATAAAAATAAAAATATTGAAATTAAAAATAAATAACTCAAATTAAAATAATAAAATAACAATATTAATAATTTATAATAAACTAAAAATAAAGAAAAATAAAATACAAATAAATAATTAAAATAAAAAATAACAATAAATAAATAAAATTAAAATAATAAAATTATTATTTCTAATTATAAAAAATGTAAATATAAAATTATTATTTATAATAAAATAAAGAAGAATATAATAAAAAATTAAAATAATAAAATTAGTATTTATGAAAATATTTTTAAAATTATATTTATAATTAATTTATAATAATACCCCCCCCCCCTAAAAAAAAAAACCCAAAAATGAATGGCCTCCAAGCCTGTGCCGGTCAAACTATACTGCCAAATGCATAATATAGTGACTGGTGATATTGTATGGTAATCTGCCCCTACCTCACCTCTTCAGCCCTCCTTGACCTTAATTGATTAAAATAAATTGTGAAAGTATATAAGGGTTATTAATTCTAAGTCCACTGACCACCTTATTATATTTAACAATACACCAATGCAGTTTTCTGCATCTGGTCATCCCAAGTGGGTTCAGAACTACCTCGTCTTGTATGCATCATCCACAGCGTGACAGCATGCAACCCGAAATAGCACGGCCACGCCAGATGCTTTTCATGCAGAGCGGGTCACATTTTGTTGCAGGTGATGCTCCGATCGGTGTCGACATGGGAACATATGATGCAGGTTTATGTGAGAGTTCTTGAAGAGATGGAGTGGGGTGGTTAAATCCTATTTGTAGAGCTTTTCATCTCTCTCTGTCATTTCCTTTTTCCTCCTCCTCCCCTGACTCATTTTCTCCCATCCTCTCCTGCTTTTCATCCAACGTTAATACCAGATAGTCAAGCTTAGCTATTAAATGTTAAAATGGCTTGCTTCTGTCTTCTCACCATTTCCTTCCCTCTCATTCCCCTGCAGCTGCCACATCTGTCCCACCGGCACTCATTGCCTTGGTTTGCCTGCTCTCTCTCTGTCATATGAGCAGTGGAATGAATGCCTGAATGCAGCAGGCATGTGTGTGATTGAGTGAGTTGTTCTTGTGTATACTGCAGCGATACTGTTGTGATAAAAGCTTCTTTTCGTTGTGATGCGTCTGTTGTGTGTCTCTAGGCCAGACGAAGTCCCCCCGGTGCTGACGCTCCTCCCCGACAACATCCTGCAGGTTTTGCGCCACCAGCTGCTGCAGTGCGTCCAGAAAGCCTCCGACGGCCTGGAGCCCGAGCAGCAGAACCTGGCTCTGCTGCTGCTCAAGTTCCTGATCATCATCTGCAGGTCTGGGCAGTAAAACACACACAAAGTCCCCTAGAAGTGTATGATTCAACTTTTCCCCATGGTCTAGTGTTAAAAAAGTACTTTTTTTATACATGTCAAATCGGCACACAAGTAACGTGATAGTATCTAATCAGGAGATAGGTGAAACGTCAAGTGTTTTTCATAGATTGTGCAACTGATAAGCTCATGATCTGCTTGTATCTGATAGGAACCTGTCCAACGTGGAGGAGATTGGCACTTGCTCTTACATCAACCACATCATCACCATGACAACACTCTATATTCAGCAGGTCTGACTCCACTCTTTTGTCTTTGCACTGTTTCTACTCATTTTGGAGGAACATAAATGTGGATGTGAGACACATGAGAGCAGGTGTAAAGAGGGTCTGTGTGTTTGTGTGTGTTGCAGCTGAAGAGCAAGACCAAAGAGAAGGAGATGGTGGACCAGAGCCAAGCGGAGGAGTTTGTCCGCCACGCGCTGGCTTTCTGCGAGAGCCTCTACGACCCGTACCGCAACTGGAGGCATCGGACCTGCGGGTAAGAGCGTCCTGCAGCTAGCTCGGCATTGCTTTACAACATTAAAGCTGACGTTCACCAGAAGCAGAAGTGTTCCTCTTGCTTGGTTTCTCACTACCTGTTCTGTTTCCTCCCTGCAGGGAGCAGCTTGGTACAGTCGAGAGGAGCAGACAGAAGTACAAGGCAGCGCCACTCACTGTTGAGTTTGTTCCTTTCTTTTACCGTAAGTTTGTCATTCTACTTCTCGGCGCCACTACTCGCTTTAGTAGTTACTCGCTTTCCACGTGCAACACAGCGTTAGAAGCATTCTGGAGAAAAGATTCAACTGTTTTTGTATTAAAATAGATAGATTTAGCAAACACTTGGCGGGTACTCTCTTTCTAGTTTATTCTCCTCTCCTCTCCTCTCCTCTCCTCTCCTCTCCTCTCCTCTCCTCTCCTCTCTTAGTTTATTCTCCTCTCCTCTCTTAGTTTTTTCTCCTCTCCTCTCCTCTCCTCTCCTCTCCTTTCCTCTCTTAGTTTATTCTCCTTTCCTTTCCTAGTTTACTCTCCTCTCCTCTCCTAGTTTATTCTCCTCTCCTCTCCTCCTCTCCTCTCCTCTCCTCTCCTCTCTTAGTTTATTCTCCTTTCCTTTCCTAGTTTACTCTCCTCTCCTCTTCTAGTTTATTCTCCTCTCCTAGTTTATTCTCCTCTCCTCTCCTCTCCTCTCCTAGTTTATTCTCCTCTCCTCTCCTCTCCTCTCTTAGTTTATTCTCCTTTCCTTTCCTAGTTTACTCTCCTCTCCTATTCTAGTTTATTCTCCTCTCCTCTCCTAATTTATTGTCCTCTCCTCTCCTCTCCTGTCCTCTCCTCTCCTCTCCTCTCCTCTCCTCTCCTCTCCTCTCCTCTCCTAGTTTATTCTCCTCTCCTCTCCTTGTCTCCTCTCCTCTCCTCTCCTCTCCTCTCCTCTCTTAGTTTGTTCTCCTCTCCTCTCCTCTCCTCTCCTCTCCTCTCCCATCTTTTTTTCCTAAGCGCTCCCATCATGCCGTCACTCTCTCCCTCCCTGCCTCCTCTTCTTCCCTCTCCGGGTCCAGTTGAATCCACTCTTTGTGTCCGTGTCGATGAGCCGATAGTGAACGGCGTCTGTCAAGCCACTTCAGCTACGCCGCCGGCCATTTTGAACAAATACTACCCTTCTGTCCTGCGTCCTGTGTGTGGCTGCTGCGGTTTGGCACCAAAGATAACACCCAAGGCCCAACCTGACACACTGTTCATCACTGTTTTGATAAAGAAAAGTTCCCTCTTCCATATATGAAGCTCAATAGGAGAATATTGTAGCACGGTTGGGATAAAGGAAACAGACATCACGGAGCCAAGATGTCACGCTTCTTCTCCCCAGTCGGGCGTGTTGACAGATGAGTTAATGGATGACTGGGACCACCATGACCCAGAGGTCACTGGCAGGCCTGGTGTGTGCTAGCTGACGTCCTATCTTATCTGGTAGCAGATTTCATTTGGCTTTCATGCGTGACTGTGTGTGTGTGTGAAAGAGTCAGGGAAGATAAAGGCGTGTCTGTCTGTGTGTACATTCATAATACAGGAAGCTATAGTTTCGTTTTGTTGGTTGTGTTGTATTTGCATAGCAGACATCACGCCTGCAGATCAAACTAATGGCCTTTGTGTGTGTGTGTGTCGTTGCAGAGTGCTTCCAGGAGAGCGAGCACCTGAAGGAGAGTCTGAAATGCTGCCTGCTGCACCTGTTTGGAGCCATAGTAGCTGGTGATCAGGTAGGTGATGAGGAGGTCACACAATGTTTTAACTAGCAGGTTACAAGCCTGATCCCCATGGTAACCGATGTGTCCCTATCGCCTCTTGCTGGCCACAGAGGTGTTTGGAGAGACGGCGTCACATACATTCGTTCACACTTCCACTTTCTTCCTCTCTACCTCTCTCCATCCCTCCCTCTCCGGCAGAGGAACGCTCTGTTCGCCATCTCTCCCGCCACCATGGAGGTGTTGATGCGTGTGCTGGCCGACTGCTCCATGGGCAGCTGCTCCTCAGATGAGGGCGAGGACTGGGACAGCGAGGCCCCCGACCGCAAGGCGCTGCTGACTCTGGGCTGCCTGCGGGAGGTGGTGCAGCGCCTCCTGGCCTCCAGCTCCGACCAGCGGCAGGTGGAAATCGCCTCCGTGCTGGAAAACTACTTCAAGCTGCTCAACTCGGACCCGGCGGCCGTCGTCGCTTCCCAACAACAACAACAACAACAGCAGCAGCAGCAGCAGCAGCAGCAGCAGCAGCAACAGCAGCAGCAGCAGCAGCAGCAGCAGCAGCAAGCCAAGGGCAAAGTGCAGACACTGGGCCGACACTGGGAGAGCCGGTTTGTGGCGCTGCAAGTAAACATGCTCGGTAGGGTCCTAATCAACAATCAAGGAACACTTTTGTGATATTGAATGAATTATTTTGAGCTGTTCTATTTTGTTGAATCGTGACACCTTCTTGTTTTATTTCTGTCTTTGCTTTTCTTTCTGTTCTTCGTCTCTTTGTCTGGCCGTCTCCGTCTCCGTCGATTTCCCTCTCAGACACCATCAGGGACATGTTCCTGTGTTCAGACAGGCCAGTTCTACAAGCCATCTTCCTCAACAGTAACTGTTTTGAGCATCTGACGCGACTGCTGCAGAACAGCAAGGTAACAGAACGGGTCTTTCTTTCTATCTAAGTATAACCTGAGGACACGACTGAGTGGCTGGATCTGCTGTTTGATCATTCTGAGCTCAGAACTGGGTCGAATTTAACATAAGTTGCACTTGATCATATCTTGTATCTGATACGACCAGACCCCAAGGCTGCTTGGAGTTGTAATCTGGTATCAGTATGACATGTCTGACCCTCTGCAGTCTTTATTTATGGAGAGGTTTTAAGACGTTATCAATTCTAAAATATAGTTTCTAGACTCACTGTGTAGTAGTGCATTACATTATTGGTTCCAGTTGTGTTTTATTCTGTATGTAAAGAAAGAAAGTAGTAATGTTTTTAATGAAAGACATCACCACAATACCACAGTGTACTTAAAGTATCAAAAGTAAAAGTACTCAGTTTGCAGAATGGCTCCTGATTTGAGGTGGAGCTGATTTTAAATACTTTATATTGTTTAGTTGGGTAGTTTATTATGTAACTCTGCATTTATTTTATTTCTTAATCATGTTGTATATGTAAAATCTTACTTAACATGTAGTTAATAGAGTAAAAAGTACAATATTTCCCTCTGACATGTCGTGTGGTAGAAATATGAAGAAGCATTTAAATGCCCTATTAGTCAGTTAAACACAAAAACATGGGTAATTAGGGTATAATAATAATTGCTTTGTATTGTAGTGTATTGTCTGGATTGACTCTAACTTCTCTCAGACTTAGGAGCTACTTTTAGAGCTAAAATACTTTGTGAATAACATCTATGTATCCTAAAGTTAGGAGTTTTTAAACTCAGCCAGTCAGGAGCCTTCGGGTGTTTTGTGAATATGGCCCCAGAGGGTATTTAACATGTAATTTGGATATATTATTGTCCTGGTCTGGCTCAGCCTGTACTGTATGTTATATTTGGCAAAGCAAGGCAAATGTATTTATATAGCACGTTTCATATCCAAACTCAAAGTGCTTTACAGTTTGAGTTACATTTAGTACTTTGTAAAGTTTCAGCGGTAGAAAGAGCATTTTGCCCACCTTGCATGTTTACCTCCCACAGCCAGGCTGGATCACCAACACGCCTCCTCCACACGGCGACCCTTGCCGAGGGTCACGGCTTTTAACCTCTCACCCTCTCCAACCCTCCCGACTTACAACATCTTTCCTCCCCCCATGCACCGTCCTCTGACTCTCCCTTGTCTCCTCTTTTCTATCAACCTCCCCCACATGCTGTTTGTTGACATGTTGCCTGTTGTGTGTGTCAGCTGGTTAACGCTAGGTGCACGGCGGCAGACAAGGACCAGAAAGATATAACCAACAACAGGTTACTGACAGGAGAGAGGGACACTCAGGTACCGCCGAGAAAGCCCCCACCTCACCTCACCTCACCCGACCCCCGCACCTGCTACCCAGCCCCACCACCTTCACCTCACCAGAGCCCTGTGGCCTCTCCACAGCAAGACACTTACACTGCTTTGTCCCAGATAATTATTTGTAATTGGATCAGGGCTTAACAGAAAACTAATTAGATCGTCAGGGTGCTGGCAGGCAACAGGTTGTGTGAGCATCATTTATTTAACCGATCCTAAATATTACACCACCACCACCATGTAGTTCCTGTTAAACAAGTTGTAACAGCCGGTTTTATTTGTGGCTTAGAAAAGCACAAACGTCATCACAACATCATTTTAAATGAAGTTGTGTTCAAGTTACTGGAGGTCTTGTTGCTCTGTTGCTGCTATAGTAGGTTTCACACATGGCCTAAGTAATACAAGTAGGCAAGTGTATTGACTTATTTCTTAAAAGTATAGCTCAACATTTAGGGGAATACTCTTACTTTTGAGAGCTGGATGAAAAGATCAATGCCATTCTGATTTCGGTGTGCGAAAGAACGGGCTGAATGCTTGGCCTGTGGTGTTGCTGCTTGCAGCTTTCTCGAGAACCACTCATACAAACTTTACACTCGACACTGCGCTTCCTTGGGTTCTACACCTGCCGTGACATGGTCGCATCACACACCCATGTCGTGGCTACTCAGAAACACCGGTGAAATACACTGGGAAAAAACACACCCAAGTTTGGCTACTTGCGGTCAGATACACCAGTGAAATACGCTGCGGTTTACAGGAAACAACACATCCAAGTCGCGGCGACTCAGAAACACCAGTGAAATATACTGTGGTTAACGGGAAGAACACCCCAAGTCCGACTACTCTCGGTCAAAAACACTGGTGAAATACACTGTGGTTCACGGGAAAAACACCCCCAAGTACGACTACTTGTGGCCATAAACACCGGTGAAATACACTGTGGTTCATGGGAAATAACACACCCAAGTCCGGCGACTCGTGGTCAGATACACCGGTGAAATACACTGTGGTTAACGGGAAAAACACCCCCAAGTTCGACTACTCTCGGGTCAAAAACACTGGTGAAATACACTGTGGTTTACGGGAAAAAACACACCCAAGTAATAAACACTGGTGAAATACGAGTAGCGGATGTATTCGTTTCCAAGTTGGCATATTACTCGCTTGTTTTGACATAACCTCAACAGTTATAAAGTAGAGCATGGATTTAATGAGTGGAGGTATTTTGCCAGCTATAAGGTTGTAAGTTAGTATGGCAACATTAGAGCGCTATCACTTGTTTATTAAAAGCTTTTTTATATTTTGAACGTGTCCAAAGTGCACCAACTTCGACAATGCAATCAATACACCCGCCAAGTATGAAGCCGAACAGATGAACGGTTCTCGAGATATGTGAAGGACAGACAGACTGAGATTCCTTTCTTTATAGTTAGATGCTATAAACCCCACTCATCTGGTCCTTCAAGCAGGTTATAACAAGTGTCGTTTGAATGGCGTAGCATCAACTATCAGTGAATCATAATAGGTCACTTGTTCCCCTCAGAGGATACCAGCTTTCATTCTACTCTTTGTACTCTCTTTTTACTCACAGTTTTTATAAGCTATAATCCCTCCATTGATCTGGATAATGTGAATACAGGTGGACAAACCGGTGTGAAGACACACAAACATGTCTTTGTGCCTTTGTTGCTGTGCAGCTGTAAGCTGGATGACGGCAGGTTTTTAGACATCAAGCTTTTGTTGCTTTCGAGGACAACGCAGCTTTTTAGTTCACTTACAGCAGAAAGATTTCAAAGTATTCCAAAACCAGAAGGTGCTAAATGGCCGTCTTGCTGTGGAGTGACCACTCAGCCTCTTTCACAGCTATGTCATCTCATTTAATGCAACTTTCGGTTTCCTCACACTTCCCCAGCCCTCCTCACTCACACCCCCTTCCCCTCCATATTGTCCTGGTTTTCTGCGGTATGCTATGGGCTCCGCTGGAATGCTATCACGTTGGCCTGGTGTGTGTTCTCGCAGAGCTCCAGTGGTTTGGACTCGGTGATGATGAAGTGTTTGCCACAGTCCCTCTCCAGCTGGTCCGAGACTCTCTGTAGGATCAACCAGTCTACAGTTTATTCTATAACGGGTCCAGTGAACCCGGAACATGAGCAGGACAGAGCTGGACGGAGATGTGTTTAATTGCTTGTGTTTTATGGGTTGCATGCTTTTTGTGTGAGGAAAAAGAGTGAGGTACTCTTTGTGTGTGGAGGTGTTTGTTTGTTTTGTCCGAGCCCTGAGAGCTTCCTGCTCCAGTCATCATCATAATAAAAGGATTGTTTTTAACCTGGAGCAGAAAGACAACACTTTCCTAATCTGCACCTGCAGTACGAGCTTTGATGCCAGCTCCTACTGCAGCGACAAACAGGGATCTAACCATCACCAGTGATTTTACTCACGTCTTCACACACACACACACAACATGCTAATTGAATCAAACTCCAAGGCATCTATTTAAATCTCCCTTTTATTCCTCCCAAGTGTGATGCATGTTGTATTCAGCACCTTACATACGTTGATCATTATCATTTTTTGCATTTACAAACCTTGAATGTGGCTTTAAATTGTATGCATGCTTAAAAAGTGCTGTAACATTCATCTGGAATAAGAGGAGATTTGACTTGTGTCCAATCATCTGGTACTACATCCTCCAAGTGATCGGCTGTAGTGACTCACGAGTTTGATTTTTGTCCTTCAGGTGTTTCAAGGGCGACTAGACTCTCTCGCTGTAGCAACCATTAAAGCCCTGACAACAGTGATGCACAAATCACCGGCTGCAAAGGTAACAGGAGCACAAACGGATGCATTGTCTATATTAGTGCTGGAGCCGCTCAGAACTGAAGTGAGGTTATTGTCTGCGTTCTTGTAATTGTATTTTCCTTCATTTTCCCCGCCACCCCTGCAGGAGGTGTTCAAGGAGAGGATTGGCTACAATCACCTGTATGAAGTGCTCACCTCACTCGGCCAGCCGTCACGACACCTCCTCAAAGAGCTCATGAACATGGTGAGAGATGGATCGTCTTTGGGGTTTATTGTTGGTCGGGTTGAATCATAACTTTCTAAGTCAGAGGTTCTCAATCTATTTTCAGTCGTTTCTACAAACCGTGGGATACGGGGAATTTCAGAGTTTTGGAACCAAAAAAAGTTTCATAAATACATTTCATATCAGCCTCATACCACGCTTGCAGAAACGCACAATGCCACGTGGTTAACGTGAAACAATTGGTTAGGTTTAGGCAACAAAACTACGCAGTTAAGGTTAGAAAAAAAGCTCATGGCGTGTAACAACGCTGTGTTGCATGTAACTGCATTACATGTGACAACATTCGTGTGACAGCGTTGCTTGTGACGTGACGTGAAACAACGTGACGTGAAACAACGTGACGTGAAACAACGTGACGTGAAACAACGTGACGTGAAACAACGTGACGTGAAACAACGTGACGTGAAACAACGTGGCTGAAACAGCGTGGCGCGAAACAGCGTGGCGCGAAACAGCGTGGCACGAAACAGCGTGGCGCGAAACAACGTGCCGTAAAACAACTGGCGTAAAGTGAAACAATGTGGCGCGAAACAACTGGGTGTGAAGCAACGTGGCGTAAAGCAACGTGGCGTAAAGCAACGTGGCGTAAAGCAATGTGGCGTAAAGCAACGTGGCGTAGTCATCTCGTTACTACACCACTTAAGTTTCGATAACAGTTGCTCGATACACTACATCACTAACTCTGCGCAGCGCTCGCACTACTATGAAGAAAAATTAATGAATCTATGAACTTGCCACGGACCCCCGGGTAGAGTGCCACGGACTCCTTGGGGACCCCACTTTGAGAATCACTGTTCTAAGTTGCCTGCTTGACTGAATGTCACTGCATCTCTATCTGTGTGTATTGTGTGTCTTTATGTCGTTGGTGTTTCTGTGTGCAGGCGGTGGAGGGCGAGCACACCTCAGTCGGGCTCCTGGGCATCAGTAACGTGGAGCCCTTGCTGCTGCTGGTCCAGTGGCTCCCAGAGCTGGACTCTTCGGAGCGTCAACTTTTCACGGCCGACTGGCTCCGCCGCCTCAGCTGCCTCAACCGTCAAACCCGTGCCACCTGCGTCAACGCCACCATGGTCATGCGAGCGCTGGCGGGCCTGGAACGCCACCAGCGGCTGCACCGAGCTTGTGCAGAGAGCCTACTGGGGCTGGTGGGCTCACTGGGCTCCCAGTCCCTGAGCGCTAGTGAACTCCTGGGACTCTTGCGCCTCCTCAGGCCTACAGAGCCCGCTCAAGCTCACCCCTACGTATCTCCCGCCCTGAGAGCCCTCCTGGCCATGGTACGGAAGCAAGGCCTGGAGAGCGCCATGCAGTACTTTGACCTGTCACCCAGCATGGCCGGCATCGTGGTTCCGACAGTGCAGCGGTGGCCCGGCTCGGCCTTCAGCTTTCTCGCCTGGTTGTCACTAGACCAGGACCAGCTGGGCCCACTCAGCAAGGACAAGAGGAAGCAGCTCTACAGGTGAGAGGAGAAGAGAAGAAGATAGATGGAGGAGAGAGACTGGAGCTCAAGTATGGAGGATAGGACATGCCAAAATAAAAATAAATATATAAATGCCCCATTAAATGGTAAAAAGAAATGTATAAAGAAAAGAATACAGAAATAAATATTTAAGAGTTTGGGGAAATAAATAAGGGTGTAATACAAAAGGGGAAATCGTGCAGAAATAAACAAATATATAAATGCATAAATACATGCATACATTTAAAAATAAATACAAAAATAAGTAAAAATAAATGCAAAAATAAATAAATAATTGAAACTAAATATAAATATAAATACTTTAATCTAAAATAAATGCATAAATAATTAAATAAATAAAAATAAATAAATAAATACAAATATACAAAAATACATAAATAAATGCAAAAATAAATAAATAATTGAAACTAAATATAAATATAAATACTTTAATCTAAAATAAATGCATAAATAAATACAAATAAATAAGTAAGTGCAAAAATAAATAAATAAATAAAAATATACAAAAATACATAAATAAATGCAAAAATCAACAAATAAATAAAAAATATAAGGGAAAATTAAACAGAAGAGTAAATAAATAAGGGAATTAATACAAGATAACTAAATAAAGAAGCAAATAAAAAACTGAAATATCAACTTATGTCACATTTTATCAATTAATTAATGACTAAATTTATTTGTAATATTATATTCGCTACATTTAATGACATATTTATTTATTTATCGAGTCATTTTTTATTTTTTTTATTTTGGCAGTTTCTGTCCTCCATACACAAGAACATCAAGAACATTTTCATCATAATGCCTGGTCTCATGAGATGGCATATTTCTTGTAAAATTCCCAAATGACTCAGTCTTGTTTTCCTATATTTGATCCCGCACAGCTTTTTTACTCCGGGAGGGATGGGCTTCGAGGCCTTCATCAGCTCGGTGGGCGTTCTGGTGGTGGCCGTGTGCACGAAGAAGGAGTACGTCACGGTCATGCTGCCCGACTACTGCTTCTGTGACTCTCTCTGGGTGAGTTACATCAGCTGTTAACATAGATTTACTGAAAGGGTAATGCCACTGAGTAAAAAAATCCACTTTCCCAGCACTAAAATTGTAATAAATACTGCAGAAGATGACACAGAATGATTTTGATCTCCCCTCAACTTCTCCAGGGGCAAAAAACTCTGAATATCTTAAAGTCTGGCACCCTATATTTAGAAGATTACACCTTTTAACCAAACGTCTTGTAGACTGATTAAAGAGAGCAACACTGAGGATTAAAGGGACTGTCTGAATTTGTGTTTACAGCACAGCATCGGTGTGGTGCACGTACCAGGAAAGAGGCCGTTTGGACAGAGTCTGGTGTACATTTATGTGGACGGACAGCAGAAACTGTCGGCGCCCCTCAAGTATCCCACCATGACGGAGGTGACTGATGTGTCTGTATGCACATCATGCATGTTTTTGTTTGTCCACTCCTCCGTCTCATGCTCTCCTCCGCCCACAGCCGTTCATCTCCTGCTGCATCGGCTCAGCGGGCCACCGGACCACCACTCCCCCGCCCTCCCAGATACCCGACCCTCCCTTCTCCTACATCTCCACGCCCACCACTCGCTCCTCGCTGGGCGCCATCCTGTCGCCGCAGACCTGGGGGGGACTGCTCGGGGGGAAGCCCGAGTCTGTGACTAAGCTCATCTCGGCGGGGACACAGGACAGCGAGTGGGGGAGCCCTACCTCCTTGCAGGGCCAGCTGGGAAGCGTCATGGTCTTCCATGAAGCCCTGCAGCCTAACCACATTAAAGCCATCTGCAGTGCTGGTAAGCAGGGGGAGGAGGACGAGGAGGAGGAGGAGAAGGAGGAGGAGGAGGAGGAGGATGAGGAGGAGGAGAGATTTGGAAAGAAGAGTACAGATCATAGATAAAAGTAAACCTACAAATGTTTTGTTGTTCTCTCTTTCTGTCTTCTACGCAGGTCCAAACTGCATCTCTCCTATCAAAGCCCAGGAATCAGAAATCGGCGACCTTTCAACCAAATTGCTGCTGCACTACTCGCCCAAGGTGATTGTCTATGACTTCAGTCATCCTCTTCTTAAAGGGATAGTTTTAGATACCTAAAAGACAGCTACACACGGTCGTATCAGATCGTTTAAGACCGTGATACATCTGTTTTCCTCTGGAGGAATGTGGAAATTTGATTTGCAGTGTTGACCTATATCCATTACCTTTAATGAGTGGAAATTAAAGAATGATTCCACCAAAATAAAATCCCATTTTATACCACAGACTGTTAACTAAACATGGTCCTTTTGTCGACAGGCGTGTAGGAACCCCATCTGTCTAGATCTGTCTCCGAACATGCTGCACGGACGCCTGACTGGGAATAAAGTCGTCAACTGGGACATCAAGGTGAGAGGAACATGCAATTGTTGTGTGCTCAGAGGAATATTACAATTGCACGGATGTATATTCTATTTGTTGTGTCTGTGGCAGGATATGATCAACTGTGTGGGCGGCCTGTCGTTGCTCGTCCCGATACTGGAGCAGTTGTCCCTGATCACTCCTGATCAACAGGCCAGCGATCCTGCGGTCGGCTCGGATTTCATCACCCCTGATGTGACCACGCCAGCCGATGGAGATTGGGTCATTCTCCCATCCAACAGGGCTTCAGGTCTGCTCCGCAACAAATAACATATTTCTCTTTATTCTAACGGTGAAACTGGGGCACATGTGGAAACAAGTGTATTTTTCGTTTCAGAGGCACGCCTGGAGAAGAATCTGGTGGCCACCTTCCTGTTGGTGTTGAAGCATTTCCTGCAGAGACACCCCATCAACCAGGAGACTCTGCTCCACTCGCATGGTGTCGGTACAGTGGGAGCCCTGCTGCAGAAGGTCTGTTTAATCAGCATTTTGCACAATATTAGCAGGGTGTCACAGACAGTTTACACCAGAAACATAAATCCCATGCCTCTCTGCAATTTGTGACCTTAAAGAGGACTTATTACGCACATTTTCAGGTGCAAACTTGTATTTTGGGTTTCTACTAGAACATGTTTACATGCTTTTTTTTCTCATACCGGCTGTGCTGCAGCACCTATTTTCACCCTCTGTCCTCCCCCCAAAAAGCCCAGTCTGCTCTGATTGGTCAGCTGGCCTCAAGTGTGTTACTTGGTGACATCACCACGTCACGGAAGAAAAGGCGAGACTTCAAGCAAAGCATTTCAGGCAGTTCAGGAGCAGTGTTTCTCTCTTTGGCTTTGTAACTTTGCATACCTTTTACATGCACATAAAACTATATAACACACTAAAGGAAAGAGAAAAAGCACAAAAACATGATAGTTCCTCTTTAAAACAATGCAAGTTCCTTAATTGAGCTGATAATACTAATCCTGAACGAGAATTTTTGGGGTTATAAAGTTTCTTCATATGTGTGGTTTCAGTCTTCCTGCAGTTATACAAAACGTAGGCGAGCTCTAGAGGGATGTTTTAAAAGCATTTCCTGCTCATTTGGAGTGGCGTTTCACAAAGCACATTAATTGCATAAGGTCTCCACTCTCCACACGCAAAAAGGACATAATCCTCTTTTGTTTTTCTCGCTATTCAAACTAGATTAGTTTGGTTGTGAGAGGACGGATTAAGACTCTCTGCTGACCGACTTCAAGTTTATTATAACAGCTTTTATTACATTGCTTGTGATGTGTGAGAATTACGGATGTTGTTGAGATGAATTCACCTCAGATAGCTCTTGTCCCCGTCTGTCCTCGTCTGTCTGGCGCGTGTTCCTCAGTATTTACTTGTTTATCGCGGAGGAAATACCTCTGAATCAGCATTTACTGATTAAAGAAAATGAGATGCGGTAATAGTTGTTCTAGGCAAAGTAACCACACCCTGTAAATGATAAAAGTACAAATAAACCACTAATGTGTATCTCCCCATTCCAGCGTGTTCCTTATCTGTTATGTGGAGGCGGGTTATGTGTGTTTTCCAACCAGCCTTATCATGGTTAATTTTTTATACATAATGAGTTCCTGTTTACGTGTGTTTCTTAAAAGGCCCCTCTTCAAATTGCACGCATCTTCTCCCCCTTTCTGTGTTTCATCATCAGTAAATGTGCATATAATTGATTTACTAACTTACAGTGTTTTGTTTTTTGTCTGTGTTTAGCTGCCAGCGGGTCACGTGGACGTCAGCGTGCTGGTCGCCATGCAGCTCCTGATAGAGCAGGTGACGTACGAGAAGAACCAGGCTCTGCTGCAGCAGCTTCACTCACATCTGCTGTTCAACTTCAACATCTGGAACAAGGGAGACTTCCCTCTACGCATAGGTTAGATCTACTACGAACTATACCTTTAACAGGTCAATACATACAGTACGCAGATGATGGGAGTCATTTATTTAGACCAGGAGAAATCTGAGGTTAAATGTTGGTGAAAGAATACAGATGCACCTTTTGAAATGAAACCTTTTCTCTGAGTACGATGTCCCTGTCACCAGATCTAAGCTGTGCTCGCTTGTTTTCTCCTCATGAAGGTCACATCCAGTACATGTCCACCGTCATCAAAGATAACAGGAAGCAGTTCCGAAAAAAATACGGCGTTCAATTCCTTCTGGACACCGTACGCCTTTATTACGGGTGAGATTTCCATTTCCCAAAGTTCATCCCTGTCGGATACATTTAGTCTCGCATGTTTTCACTAAACATCACCGTCACATCTGCTCTCAGGAAGAACAGCAATAAAGAGAGCGACCTGAGCGAGGACGACGTCCGGACCATCCGGGCGTCTCTCTGCGGCCTCATCAAGTACTACATCAGCAAGGGCATGTCGCAGGATGAGATGCACAGCATTCTGGGGTACATCGCCGCCATCGGAGACGAGGAGCAGGTGAGGGGGTCGGGTCAGAAGGGAAAATGTGCCACCTTTTACATGGATATCCAATCAGCGCTGATATAGTCCCTGTTGTACGAAATCATACAGTAGCCTAATGAGATTGCCCCCAACGAGGATCCAAAACACTCACTGTGAACAACTCATTTTCAGCCTTGCAGGGAGCCAATCAGCAGCCTGATAATGATGTGGAGTAGGTCAAGTTATTATTGGTGTGCGCTTGCCACATGACCCATATATTGTGAAACTGGTTAATCTAGCCATTTGGGGATTTCATTATGAAATAAGATGACCTTTCACTACAGGGGTTTCTGTTTCTGTGCAGGAAGCTGACAGCTCATTTCCCTCCTGGCAGCTGTTTTTCCAGCCTCTCTCTCTTTCTCTCTCTCTGCATTATTTTTAAACATTTCCCTCTCCGTAAGCAATATCCATCAGCGGCTGCTGCCTGAAACAAACCACTTAATCTCCGACTGCAACGCTCCACTGAGATGGAAGTTTTCACATGTTTTTTTATCTATTTGTGAAATCCATTTCCTCTACTTGTCACACCTCCTCCTCCTCGCCGTCTTGTTTTTCATTCTGTCTGTCACTTTGCATATCCTCTTACACCGCGGTGCTATATGTGGAAGCTTACATCACCCTCTGTGAACATATGGTCAATATAATGGCATGATCCTCCGTTCACTGCTGGGCATCTGATACTATTCATCCATTCATCAAGTCCTCAAATGCCACACTTAATGATTACAACTATAAACATAATCTTCGGTTAAACATTACATACGTTGTCCAGATATATATTGTGCAATACATGCACTTAGTTTTACGCTGAAAACCAACAGATTTAACCTCCCAGCTCTCATTTTGTTTGGATTTTAAATCAGCCAAGTTTTGTTAAAGATGCTGTGCTTGTTACAGCGATAGTTTTGGTGTTTTTGAAGTGGGGTTGCATGAGGTAATTCTCCAAAGTCGGTGTATTACCTACAGTAGATGACGGTCGGCACGCCCCCAGTTTGGAGAAACAGACTGGAGTACCAGCACAGGAGCAAAGTAATGAACTGCTGTGGACAGGGGCAGCAGCAATTACAGTTTTTTTTCAATGGAGTCTGGTGGCTTTGGTGAGAGCGTAGATGGATACAACTGCTTTAGTTCCCATCAGATGTCTAAAGTACGTTTTGCTGCTGTTCCCGTCCACAGCAGTACTTTGCTTTGCTCCCGTGCTGTTACTCCTGTCTGTTTCTCCAAACTGGAGGCAAGCAGACCGTCATCTTCTGTAGGTAATACACCGACTATGGATAAGTACCTCATACAACACCACTTGAAATGCATGCACATGCATGATAAGCTGTTTTACTTTTAGTCTTTTAGTGCTCTGATTTCCTTCTTAAAACAATATAGAAATCTATCAAAACTGTGCCAAAGGAACTCAATGTAGTTGTTGCTGTGTGTTGCAGTTGTGTGGTCTGCTGGAGTTGTTACTCAGCCTCCTTCAGACCAGCCCGGCCAGAGACCAGCTCTTCCTGCTCCTCTTCGAGCCCGGAGCGGCCGACTCCTGCTACGCTCTCCTGCTCAACAACAAGCACTCAGATCGACTCCGAGAGCTCGTCTTCAAGGTACTCACTTTACAGTCTGACAGTATTGAGTCAAGTCAGGGCATTTCATCCACCTAAATAGTGACCAACTTGATTCTTCTCCTGCACAGCTGTTTGAGCGCATGTTGCGCTGCGACCGCGTCTATGAGAAGAATAAGCAGCGCTTGCGGCTGAGGGAGGCGGGTTACGCCGGCCTGTCGCTGCTCTTCTCCGAGCTTCACATCACTCCGACACTAATCCGCTGTCTCCTCAACCAGGTCCTCCACACAGGTCAGCTTTTCTTTCTTGTATTACTTAAGAGTGTTTTACACTGTTCTGCTTTTCTGTTCAACTAGAAAACACTCAAACTATGGTAACTGTTCAGTCAGCAGTTAACTCTACTATAAATCTGCCTTTGAATTAAATGGATTCGGCCTCGCTTGAAGCTTTTAGTCAATTGCTCAATTAGACCAGTTCGTTCTCTGCTGCCCATTAAGGCCAGTCCTTGAATTAATGGAATCAATTATCATGAGTCCTCACGGAGCGTTAAACTCATTAGTTGTTTTCTTAAAACGGAGGAGCAGTGTGACTCCAGTCATATTCACATTCCCACACACTGGACATCTTTGTAGAGAGGCTAAAAGGTCAAGACAAATACTCAACTACTAATCAATGCAGCTCAGGCTTTATGTCAGAGACAGTTGACATAATTGCTCCCCTGTCTGTCATTAGCACATGGAAACGCCGGTCAATACCATATACAGTTGCACAAATGTACAATTATGTGTCTAAAATCTACAGATCATGTGGTGAACTACAAGGACCTGATGGCTCTGGTGCAGCTCACGCACCGGGCCGGACCCAGCGTACGCCTCCTCGTCTGCAAGAGGGTGAGGAAGCACTCAAACACTGCACACAGCCGCGCTATTAACCCTTAGAGACTCACATAGACCCCCTGGTTTAGGGGGAGATAGCAGGTCAACAGTAGATGTCACATAGAAGTGGTGTACATCATCTGAAAGCTGGGAACCTGGAGATTAATTTGAGATGCAGCTCAGCACTGTGTGTCAAGTTGTTCTAGTCATAAATCAGAAATAAACATGAATTAATTAATTAATTACTTAAAATAAATTGTGAGAATTTATAAGGGTTTAGAACATTATGATAGAAGTATATGATGACCATCCCCATGCTCTATTATGTCTCATAAGTTGTTGCATATGGAGGACGGAACCTGCCAAAATAAATGAATAAATAAACAAATTACTCGATAAATAAATAAATATTATTAAATACATTTATATAAATAAATAAATAAATATAAATAAATATTAAATAATAATTAAATATACCAAAAATAATATTAACAATAAATATACCCATTAATTAATTGAACAGAATATACATTTATTTATATCACATTTTATCAATTAATTAATTAAACGCTACATTTATTTTTTATATTATTTTTTCTACATTTAATAACATATTTATTTATTTATCGAGTCATTTATTTATTTATACATTTATTTTTTATTTTGGCAGGTTCCGTCCTCTATAGTAGCAGGAATTTTTGGGTTGGTACCATTTGTTACAATTTTTTATCAATCGAGAATTAATAAAAATGATCAATAATCCCTGCAAAATACCACATTAAGACACCAAGACCAGAGGAACACCATAGAAAAAGCCATACTGTGACATTTGGAGATTTCTGCATTTTTCAGCGATTAAATGACGAGCACTTCTGTTGTCAATCTATCTAGGAAAGCCATCCATCCTCTGAATGCTCTAGGTCTCTAGTTTGTGGCTGTAGAGTTTCATGAGGCTGTGATTATCCTAGAGGTCACCAAAGGTCATTTTATACAGGGAGGTCAAGGATTAATTTTTTCATCATTAGCAGGTATCATTAACTGACATCTGTTTCTTCAGGTGTACCAGCTGCTACAGTCCCAACAGGACGCTGCCGTCCAGATCTCGAAGCAGCAGTGTTGGCAGGACACTCTCATGCGTCTCTACCTGCGGGGTGAAGGGTCACAGTCAATACGGGGCGCCGACACCATCAGCGCCTGCAGCCTGGACCTGAACCGGTCCGGCGGCGGCAGCAGCAGCAACCGCCTGGAGCTGCCGCTGGATAGGAGGACGCGGGCGGGCAGTGCCGGCCGCCTGGACCGGCTGGAGGACGACCGGCTCAGCATAGGTGACACCCGCTCCGTGGACAGCCTGGACAACGGCGACGTCATCTCGCTGCTGGACACGCCGTCCTCCTCCGCCTCCACCGAGCCGCAGCTGCACGTCAAGCCCTGGGTGGTGGGGAAGTCCGGGGGCTTGATGCTGGATCTGTCCCACCTGCAGGCCTACGAGGGCGGGGATAGCGGCAGCCAGACGCCGGGCAGCATGCCCAGCACGCCGTCGCCACTGGAGACATCCAAGCCTTTCCCAGGGAGCTCCGGGGATCGAGATGCATCTTCCTCTCTGAATGAAGACAGCTTTCTCTTCAGCGACAACATCTCACTGGGGGAGTCGTTCAACAATGTTGAGGTGAGATGCTTTTCATCACCAGAAGTCACTTTCATCCAGTGAGCTCTTTTCAGTCATGACATTCAGTTGTGACGAATACATTTCACCGATACAAATGTTTATCTAGACAGAGCAGTTTGCATCAGGAGACAGATTAAAGGGGGATTATACTGAAGCCAGACTGTCATAAAGGCTTTGAGAGGTATTAGAATGCATTAAGTGCTGAAATAACATCATCATCTTATTATTTTCTTTGCTGGATCCTGTCACCTACTGCTGCAGTTTCACACCAGAGGACATCTCATTTAATCTCTGGTTTCTTTTTCGGTGTGATGTCGCCCCCCAGCGGGCGGAGGAGGAGCTGTGCACCATGCTGCTGGAGATCGTGCTGTGTGTGATGTGGCGCGGGGTGGAAGGTTCGGATGACTCGGCGTGGCTGGAGCGCGGCCAGGTCTTCTCGGCTCTCACCAAACTGGCGACCGCCAACGAGCTGCTGCTCCCCGTGGACCAGATCAAACTGAGGTCAGCACCGCAATGAGTCTTGACGTTGGGGGTGGCAGCTTTGGATGACGTAATTCAGTGTTTCCCAGAGGATTGAGTTCCAGTTTTGGCCCTCCAAGGGAAAAGTTTGGGCACCCTTGGTGTAGCAGGAGCTGAATGCCCGCCAACAGCATCTAATCATGTCTCTCTTTCTCCTCCAAGCCTCATGGAGCGCATGCTGGAGTGGGCGGTGAGCGACAACCGCGAGGCGTCGGCCGCCACTCTGCCGCAGCACACGGAGAACGCGGTGCGGCTGCTTCACATGGTGCAGGACTTCCTGCAGGCGGAGGGCCTGGTCAACCCGGCGCTGTGGACGGAGAAGGTGCTGGAGGAGACGGTGACGCTGATGGACAGCCTCATGGTGTGGTACTCGTCCGGCGCCCAGTGGTTCCAGCTCTCCCAGGTCGGACTGAGGCTGCTGCTGGGCTTCATGGCTCAGGAGGACCCTGAAGTGAGCTATTTCTCCTTTTCTTATTCTGTTTTTTTTGTTGTACGAATCCCATAATAATAAACACCCTCTGTCCCAGGTGTGCGCCATGGCCACCGCCAAGCTCAACGGCATCCTGCAGACCAAGCAGGTGTCCAGCCAGGACGAGGCGTGCTACCTGCTGGGTAAGGTGGAGGGCATCCTGCGGCGCTCCATCCAGGAGCAGACGGAGGAGACGTACTCCTTCTTGGTCCCTCTGCTGCGAACGCTGCTCTCCAAAGTGCACCGCCTCCTCTACATGGAGCTGCACCTCCCCCAGCTCCCAGACACCAACGGCAGCCCATCCTTCTTCGAGGACTTCCAGCTGTACTGCAACTCACCGGAGTGGCGCGTCTACCTCGACAAATACGTACGAGATTTACACTTTAATCATTGTTTTAGATGCACATTTATTGAAAAAACTAATGGAAATGTTCTTCCACTTGTCTCCAGATCATCCCGTACATGAAGCAGTATGAAATTGAAACGTTCAGCCAGGGCCACGAGACCATGGCTCTCTACTGGAAGGAGTGCTACGAGGCCTTCATGGTCAGCCTGCATAAGAGAGAGAGGGAAAGAGGGGAGAGCAAGATCCGCTTCCAGGTTAGTTGGATCCGTAATAAATGTATAATAACAGAAGCATCTGATCTAGTGTGGACCCTGTCAAAGCTTGTCTCTCATAAACTCTTCACGTTCCCTTCTAGGAGCAATTCGTGGAGCCTTTCTCGCGTCGAGGCCGCCAGGAGAACCTGCGCTACAACAGCATGCTGAAGCAGCAGCACAGCCAGAACAGCGCCACACTCAGGCAGTGGAAGGCAGCTCGCCGGGGGCTGGTGTGTGAGAGAGGACCCTGGGCCGACAGGTACCTGCATCAACTTCTCACCTTCTCTGCAGTCTTTTTCAACTGTATACTATCTAATCTCAATGTGGGCTAGAACTTCATGTTGACTTACTAAAGCTGGGTTTCCACCAAGATGTTCCTGGTAATTGTAGTCCTGGGACGACTTTACAAGGAACTAAAAGGTTCATTCAGGGGTTCGTTTGTGTTTCCTTAGCAGTCTAAAGACCTGCAAAGATTAGGCGAAGTAGTCCGCTGACGTATGAAAAAGCAACATGACGTTTGAGATAAAAAAATGTGCAATGAATCACGATTAAACATGTGCATATGTGGGAGTATTACAAGTGTGTTTTGTAACTGTTCCTAACAGGCAGCAGGATGAGATGCACTGGAGAGTGTCCAGTGCTGAGAACTTCTCCCGCATGAGGCTGAAGCTGGTCCGTAACTACAACTTTGACCCCCACCGAGAGGCCAGCGCTCTGAGAGACAACCTGGGTAAGATGACGCTGCCTCTCTGCGTCTTATTTGCTGTGTGTTTTTAGACTTTTAAAGCTGCACATTGGTGTCTCTATTTGGCAGCTCCAGTAGACGTATTCAGTGGATGGATGTGATGACGAGGGATAAGTGTGTGTACAGTATGTCATCCAGCCTCCCTTTATAAACAGATTAAAAACGACTGATTGAAAATCCCCTTTAAGCCGAATTTATGTCCCACCCTTTCATCTATGCTTGGTCAGGACTTCAGGAGGCTTTTATTTTAGTTTTACTTTGTGAAGGAGCAAGTTTAAAACTCTAAATCTTCTTCGGAGCTGGAAAAAAAAAGCGAGGCGTTGTGTTTGTCAGCCGTTGACAAGCGTGCTAATAAGTTAATTTCTTGAACTGCCATGTGATATTAACCACTGCACCGTCTGTGGATGCCTCCTCTCAGTGTTTAATCCTCCCCGTCTCTTCTGCTTCTCTCAGGCGTCCATCAGCAGCGTGCCAACCCCGACTCTCTGCTGCTGGAGGCTGTGAAGCAGGTCAAAGTCAGCGACCTGGAAGATGACATCCTGGAGCTGCCGGAGGACGACCCCGCTGCGGCCAGCAACCAGTCAGTCGCCAAACACGACAACAACCACACGTGTTCCTGTAATAGATACCGAGAGTTACAACCTCTTTCTCCCTGCAGAGTTGAAGCAGAGGAGGCGGGTCAGAAGGAGAAGCTGGTGCTGTGGGAGGACTGCGAGCTGGTGACGGTGGTGGACGTGGTGCCGGGCCGCCTGGAACTCACCACGCAGCACATCTACTTCTACGACAGCAGCCAGGAGAAGGAGGAAGGTGAGGAAGACAGTGAGGTGAGAAAATATGGGATAAAACATCACTTACTTGCACTAACTGTCTTCTTGTTTCCCGAAGGAGTGGGTCATGACTTCAAATGGCCGCTTTCTCAGATCCGAGAGGTCCACCTGCGGCGTTACAACCTACGCCGCTCCGCTCTGGAGATCTTCCTCATCGACCAGACCAATTACTTTCTCAACTTCAAGAAGGAGGTGATGAGTCACAATTTATAAAAAGATAGTTTGGGTGTTTTTGAAGTGGGTGTATGACGTACTTATCCATAGTCAGTGTATGAACTATCCCTTTAACTAGGCACTGACCACATTTCAAACTCCTGTTGCATGAGGTTTGAATTAAAGAATATCTGATCGCCTCTTGCCTTTTTAAATGGTTTATAATAAGACTGAGTTTTCTTATTAACAGGTGAGGAACAAGGTCTACAGCCGCGTGCTGCTGCTGCGATCCCTCAGCCTTAACGGGACCCGCTCACCGCAGGAGGTCCTCAAAGCCTCTGGACTCACACAGGTCAGGAAACAACGACGCAGAGCTCTCATTAACAATTACACATATCAACATGGATATTATTTAATGTGTAGGAGTTTATTAAATGAGCTTTGGTCTGTGACTCTAGTCGATCATCTGCCTTCATCTCATTAGTGTTGTTAGCAAACATTTGTGTGTTTTGAGTGTGGTACCCAAAGAAATGCCAGTTTAGTGTATACAGTATGAGTATTTCTATTTTTTTATCATATTTTTAGTATATTTATATTTTTATTTTATTATTATATTTTTATTTTATTATTATATTTATATTTTGCCATTTTATTTTATTTTTTCTTGTTTTTGTTTTTTTTAACCTTTAGTATTTTCCTTAATTTTATTCCTGTTATTATTTTCTTTATTTTTTTCTAATTAACAATCAATTTAACTTTTTCACTATAAAATATAAAAACATTGTAGGAATTAAATAAGTGTGATCAGAAATGCCAACATGTATTTATTTTTATTTATTCATTTTTATTTTTTATTTGGTTTATCCTTTAATCTTTTATTTGTTTTTATTCCTGTTATTATTTTCGTTATTTATTTATTTATTTATTTATTTTTAATTACAATCAATTGAACTTTTTCACTATAAAATGTATAAACATTATAGGAATGATATGAAGTATGAAGAAGATCATATATAAGCAAATGTAAATTTATGTTAACTCTGGCACTCCTGTATTAAATTATAAGTTGAGGTATATCATCATAAAAGAAAGGATTTGATGATGATGTTTGTAATGTTTTGTGTTAAACTCTTGCACTTTTGCACAGAAATGGGTGAACCGGGAGATTTCCAACTTTGACTACTTGATGCAGCTGAACACGATCGCGGGCAGAACGTACAACAACCTGGCTCAGTATCCGGTGGTACGTTCCTCACTCAATACTGTCGTGAAGTGCGGTGACTGGATGAATGTTGGAGCTAACCTGCTGTGTGTGTTACCAGTTTCCCTGGATTCTAGCCGACTACACTTCAGAGGAGCTGGACCTGTCTGATCCTCGGGTATTCAGGGACCTGTCGAAGCCGGTGGCAGTTCTTAACGAACGCAACGCCAAAGCCGTTAGAGAGAAGTACGTTTCAATTACCATTAAAGCAGCTTAGAGGAAAGCAATGCGTCTGGCTCAAGTTAACTTTTTAAATGTGTCCATCAGGTACGAGAGCTTCGAGGACCCGAGCGGCACCATCGACCGGTTTCATTATGGCACCCACTACTCCAACGCCGCCGGAGTGATGCACTACTTGATCAGAGTGGAGCCCTTCACCTCCCTGCACATCCAGCTGCAGAGTGGACGGTAAGGAGACCAGACAGACATCACACCACTCCTCCTCTGCTTTCCCTCCATAGTGATTGTAATTATAGCATCCGCTGTGTGCCGGCACGTAGCTGCTGTTTCTAGTGTTCATTATACTCATCCTGCTTTGGCTCAGGTTCGACTGTGCCGACCGCCAGTTCCACTCCATCCCTGCGACCTGGCAGACCCTCATGGACAACCCCAACGACGTCAAGGAGCTCATCCCCGAGTTCTTCTACTTCCCAGAATTCCTTGAGAACCAAAATGGTGAGATTTGAGTATTGTTTTTCAAATGCTTTAACATGTTATACACAAAATTTCCGACTACTACCATCAAAGGATGTATTTTCTTAAAGGGCCAATATTTGTCAGAGCAGATTCAGACTTGGCAGACTCGTCTCTTTGTATTAATTCTCTGATTCCTTTTATTCTTGTTTCCCTCTTTCTGTTCCCTCGTCTTTTCTTCTTACCGTCCTTCAGGCTTTGATTTGGGTCGCCTGCAGATCTCCAAGGAAAGAGTAAATGACGTCGTCCTGCCCAAATGGGCCAAGTCCCCCGAGGACTTCATCTACAAGCACCGCAAAGCCCTGGTGAGATGCAGTTTTAGTTCTGCTGCTGTTGTTTGACTTTACTTCTTAGGGATCATTCTCAGGAGATAGAATATTGAATGAACAATATTCATGTCTGTGTGTTGTTTATGTGTTTTGTGACAGGAGTCGGAGTACGTATCAGCCCACCTACATCACTGGATTGATCTGATCTTTGGTTACAAGCAGAGGGGCCCTGCAGCAGTGGAGGCCCTCAACGTCTTCTACTACTGCACATATGAGGGTAAAGCATCCAGAACAGCTTGTGGAGACATTTTAAGTGCAAGCGTTTTGCAACAACGACGCTCCAATCACTGCCTTTGTGAATTATCAGTGTAGTGTTCTTATTGTTTTGGTGTTGCAGGGGCGGTGGATCTGGACGCCATCACTGACGAAAAGGAGCGCAAGGCCGTGGAAGGCATGATCAGCAACTTTGGACAGACGCCCTGCCAGTTAGTCAAGGTGCAGACGCATGAAACACCATCACGACTCCAGCTAATGAAGTTCTGTATCTGTGTCGATGAATCAGATTTAGACCTTTTTGTATGCGTGTGTCTCACTGCGTAGGAGCCCCATCCGGTGCGTCTGTCTCAGGAGGAAGTGGAGAAGAGGAAGGCTCAGCTGGACTCGTGTCCTCTCAGCATGTTCGAACACCTCAGCGACCTCAAGTCCTTCTTTGTTGAGGTTTGAGCTCTCTACTACGGCTCTGTGATTCTTTTCTAACCTGTCATTTGTCATGAAAATATCCTCCTATAATAACTTTCTCTCCCCTGTCATGCTGCAGGGCATCAGTGACAACGTGCCGCTGGTTAAGGTCGTGGTGCCAAAGAATCAGTCCCATTCCTTCATCACCCAGGGGAGCCCTGACACCATGGTGAGCCTCGGTGCTAATACTATATTTTGTACTTCTTTAAATTGTAGAATTTGTAATAATAAAAGGAATGAATGAAGTGCAGGAGATAGACGGTGAAATGTTCATGCATTGTCTCCAGGTGACGGTTAGTCAGAACTGCCTGGTTGGGACCCATGGGTGGCTGCCTTACAACAAGAACATTTCCAACTACTTCACCTTCATTAAGGACCCCACAGTGTCCAACGCCAAGTGAGAACACTTTAATGCTGCCTCTACCACCATGCTGTGCTCTGAAAGATCATTTCTAAGCTCTCCAACCCTCCTCTTCCTCTCACTAGGACCCAGCGTTTCCTGTCGGGACCCTTCGCCCCCGGCTTGGAGGTAACAGCCGGGCTGTTTGTGGCCTCCCACGACGGCAAGTTGCTCTTCAGCGGTGGCCACTGGGACAACAGCCTCCGGGTCACCTCCCTGGTTAAGGGCAAGACTGTGGGACAGCACATCCGACACATGGGTAAACACACACCTTACCCTAAACCCCATTTTATGCCTTTAGTAAGCTCATCCTGAGCTTCCTGTTAGGATAAAGTTACTCTTTGGGGCTTTTATTTTATCAATAACTGATAAAAATATACAGATTGAGTGAAGTTTACGATTCAGTGTTATACGTCCTGTAATAATCAGTGGCTTTGTTCATCTCTCCTCCAGACATCGTGACCTGCTTGTCGACAGACCACTGCGGCATCCACCTGATCTCCGGCTCCAGAGACACGACCTGCATGGTGTGGCAGGTTCTGCAGCAGGTTAGGACAGCCAGGACTCGCTGATACACCCTGACAAATAAAAGATTTAACTTCATAAAACATGCAGAAACGAAAAACGTTGTTTGTTAGGGACAGTATTCATTTGTGGGTTTTACTTATTTTATCTTATTTATTTAATGTAATTATGTAACTAGAATATATTTAACATCCATTGATGTTTAACTTAATGCAACTGTTGCATCAGATTCATACGTGCTTTTTACAATCCACCTGTTTTTATGCACATTTTAAAACATAAATAGCTCAACAGGTAAGAGGAAAAGGGGTGAACTGTCCCTTTAAAAACCCCAAGTCCTAATAGTCACATAACTAGATGGAAACGCACTTTAATTTGCATTTTCTTTTGCTGAAATCTGGAAACTTACTTAAAATGTACGCAAAATTTGGATGAAAACTTATTTTACTGTGACTTTCTTCTGTCTTTATGTCAGACGACCAGATTCATTCTCTCTCTTTAAGCCCGTTGTGTTCGTTGTCTCTGTTGTGCAGGGCGGAGCTCCCGTGGGTCTGTATCCCAAACCAGTCCAGGTGTTGTACGGACACACGAACGAGGTGGTCAGCGTCAGCATCAGCACGGAGCTGGACATGGCGGTGTCTGGATCGCGGGTAAGAGCACACACCAGACTGCTCTCACCACTGTTTTATGCATCTCCTGCAGGCAGGCCTCATCGCAAAACATTATAATAGTCCAGTCTAGATGATACAAAGGCGTGAATCCATATAATATGTCACTTAGTCGGGGGTCGTCAGTTTACCCAATGATAGAAAAAGGGGTCCCTGAAGGGAAAAGGTTATGAACCACTGTGTTATTTAATGTTTGCTTCCTCTCTGTGCGCCCCAGGACGGGACGGTGATCATCCACACGGTGCGTCGGGGTCAGTACATGCGTTGCCTGCGACCGCCGTGCGACAGCTCCCTGCCGCTCTCCATCCTCCACCTGGCCGTGTCCTGGGAGGGTCACCTGCTGGTCCACACCTGCCTCGAGGGCAAAGCAACGCTCAAGGTGCACGCACTGTTTATAAAATAAGTGGATAACAGTTGGCAAAATCCTAAGAAAGATTTAAGTAAAATGTTTTATTTTCTCTTCCCAGGATAAAAACGCCCTCCACCTTTACTCTGTAAACGGGAAGCACCTCTGCAGCGAGCCTCTGAAGGAGCAGGTGACTGATATGTGTGTTTCAGGAGAGTATGTTGTCATCGGCAGCGAGCAGGGATACCTGTCCTTCCGTGACCTCTACAGGTAAACTCTCATACATCTACTGTCTTTTTCAAATAAAACACCAACATGTGGTTATTACAGAAGTGATTGTTTTGCAGTCTGTCTCTGTGCTCGGAGCCCATGGCCATGAGGGTGCCGGTGCGCTGCGTCTCCGTCACTAAAGAGCAGAGCCACGTCCTGGTGGGCCTGGAGGACGGCAAGCTGATCATCGTGGGCGTGGGCAAGCCGGCGGAGGTAAAGAGCTCGCTGAGGAACTACATCGCTCAGAGCCTGGAGGGATCGCCGCTCATGGCCTCCCCTCTTCTGGCCCCGCTCCGAGCTCGCTCGCCGACCCGCCTGCTGCACCAGCGCGACCAGCTGGTGTTCAGCCCCACTTCCAGCTCCCATAAACCCCGGCGGCTCTAGTCCCTCCCTTCCCTTTCCCATTGCTGTAGCTGACACACGCACACACACATAAACCTGCTGCACCTGTGTTGCAATGCTTGGCCTCAATGTCCTCAAAGACCTTTTAATCCACCGTCACCTCTCCTTCTCAGGGATGGTTGTCGCCCACAGTCCCGAACACACACACACACACACACACACATTCACATCTGACAGATTTAACACATTCCTTCAGCACACAGCTGAGCGAACCACAACTGTGACACGAAAAACAACTTTTTTTGTGCTTACCTCATTCTGTTTTTTCAAAAAAAAAATATTTGGCATCTGTGCAATATTTGACTTGATTCGGCGGCCAACGACCCGGGATAAACTCCGTCCCCCTGCTGTTTACCTGAAGTGTCATTACGTGACGTGTTTTGAGTGTTCTCTACTACGACTATAAACAAATATGCTGTGACTAATTAACGCTTCTGCAAACTCAAGCCATATTAACAGTGTAGCTACAATCTAATAATGCAAACTAATAATCGTGCGCCAAGATAGACTTTGATAGGTAGTGTGGTAGTGTACAGTAGATGTCGGATACAGGCAGTCCCCCTCTCTCTGAATAGTGTGAATCATCGCACCTTTTCATCTTTTCTCACCAAACTGAATCTTTTGATTTATTTCTTTAATGCTTCACGAGCTCCGATGAACTAATCAATCACTCATGAATCATATCCCTCCTTTTTTTCCCCCCGTTTTCCTTTGACTTCACGATCCACTCTTTCCCCACCCTTCTCCTTCATCCTCCTCTTCTTCCTCCGCTCTTCTCAGATCACGCGGAAGCTGTGGGGCTCCAGCAAGAGACTTACCCAGATCTCCTCGGGGGAGACGGTGTACAACACCCAACACGACACCAACTGACCCGTCCCAGTATCCCCCATCCTCCTCATCCTCCTCCTCCACGCACATCCCACATTCCTCTCACCTCCATACCTGTCAATCACCAAGTGGGTGGTATTTTGGGGTGCTAGATCAATGAGCATCACATGTGTCTGTTATGTTTTTCTGTGTGTATTTGGATTGAGCGTATGGCGCTGGCGCCGCGGTTCAAATCCAGCCTCAGCACTACCAACCACTCCCAAACACCATGGCTCTTCATCCCACGGCTAGTCATCATCATTTTTACATGATGCTACACAGTTTCAATTTGACAGGATCGGCCCACTAACTGCTCTCCTGTATGTGTGTATGTATGTGTGTGAGTGTGTGTGTGTGTGTGTGTGTGTGTCCTTGGACAGTTATCTTTGTGGGGACCAAGGTTGACCTTCAAAGTGAGGACATTTTGGCTGGTGCTTACTTTTGGGACAGACCTTCAAAGGCCTGTTTGAAGGTTCAGACTTGGTTTTAAGGTAGGGATGCACTGGGGATGTTAATAATCAACCATTTAACCGACATTAAGAATTTTATTATTGGTTAAACGGTTAAAAGAAATAGCTAAAAAGCTGAGCAAAACTCAGAGGAGTGGCTTCTCGCTTAAAGGAGAAAAGCTGGTCCACCTTAAGTGAGTCTGAGCCGGAGTTGCAGATACAGGGAGTTGGTTTTGGAGGAGTGTTGTAGCATTTATTCACCGACAAATAAACTGCACACACACTGCTACAGCTGCGTTCACAGCTATAACGCCACCGGCAACCCCACACTCACACACGGTCTGTCGGACACTCGCTAACGCTACGCCGCACTGACAAACCGTATGTGTGTGACAACGGTGAACACTACAGCTGCTAACGTAGCACATAATACACACGGTTTGTCGCACACCCGCTATCGTTACGCCGGGCAGACACATAGTGGAAACTAAACTAAACTATTTAGACTAAACTAAATGATGCGGTGGAGACATGCTGGGACAATACACGCAGCGTCACTCTCCCCAGAAGGGTGAACTGGGGACTCGTCGACTTGTCTGTTTTGCTCATACACTGCAGCAACACTGCGATATCTGAATTGGTGCCTCCCTATTTTAAGTGATACTAGGGAATGCATTATATCAATGAGTGTCCCCACAAAGATAGAAGTACAAGGGTGTGTGTGTGTGTGCAGCGTATTGCCATGCTCTTTGTCAAAATGTAGTTTCAAGTGGCCTTTTTGTCCCTCATCTTAGTTTGCCTTCGATGCAGACAGGCGGGCCTGTGCTCTGTAGGCCGAGACTTCTCATGGTCGCCTCGAAGCTGCCACACAGCAGCCTTAATGCAGTAAGACGGCTCCATCACTCACTAGACCAAACTCTCTGCCTTTCTTATGCGTTTTTATATGTGTGTGTGTTGTTTTTTTTTATTGTTTGTTTCTTTTGGGTTTGTTTTTTGGACAGATTTATGCATGTGTGCTCAGCAACTTGGCATCTGTTCGTATGCATGGTCCATTATGAGATAGCAGCAGACACAGTGATGAGTTTTTTTTTACGCTTAGATATATAGCTGACTTGTTTTGTTCTAGAAACATCTGTAGCGTCCGTCTTTAATGTCATATAGTTTTGTAAAAAAGAACATTTTCTCACTACAGACAAAAACACTACATTCTCAAAGCTTCCACGTGAAGATTTATCACAGCGTAAAACACTTCATCGAATGTTTTTAAGTTACTTGAATCTGTGTTTATTTATAAGTAAAAGTAGCAGTTTTTAAAATCACACGTCGGTAGGGCATATTTTAAACTGTTCTGACTTTTCAGACACCTGCAAAAAGAAGGAGAAAGAAGAAAATCCTCAAGGGCTTTATGAGATGTCAGTGTTAACAGCAATACAGCTCCGTCGTCGGGTGGCTGTCGATGCTTTCTTCCTGTTTATTCTGTCCTGTCTTGGCTGCTCTGTCAGCCGTTTATCTCCAGTCTTCCTACAGCTTCACTGGGACAGTAAATGTACTCCCTCCCTTTTTCCCCTCCTATCATCCTCTGTTATTTCTACATCTCATTCTCCTTCCTGCTCATCGTGAAGCGACTGAATTTTCCTTTTTAAGGGGCATCAAGAAGGTTTGCATGCCTTGTCGCGGTTGCTTGTGTGTGAATGTGACACGACAAAAGCCACAGTATGAAGCTCCTGTGGATGAGACTGTGTGATTTATATTTTTGCACCATACCTGTGTGTCCGATTGAGTGTGTGTGTGAGGATATGCAGATGATGCATGTTTATTTTTTTAGCCGGATTCTGTTGATACGGCGTCTCGGAGTCTATGAACCATGATTGTTTTGGCTCATGGGTCATGGGTTCGGCATTGGACGCAGGGTTCCTCTAGTTGTTTTGTTTTTTTGTTTGTGATTTTGTATTTTTATTTAAATGTCACAGCAAGATGGAGTGCAAAGACCAATCTGTGTCCTTCTTTATGAGATTTCTGTGAAAGGTGCATAAAATGTTTCGGTAACACTTCTGCAAATGTCATGGTAATTCATAGGTGATAATTAGCAAGTAAACTATTGGAAATTACTGCCAAATTACCCCAATATTTACCTCAAAAAATTATCAAAAATGACTTTATTATACATATTTAATAATTATATTCCACTATTTCCCAATAGCTGATAATTTATTTAATACATTTCCAGGAAAAGAATACAAATTTAATTGCTTTTTTTCAATGTCTGCTGATAAATAGATAATAGTTAGCAAATAACTTGGTGAGATTTGTGCCTGATCAGAAGCGTCTTCTATTAGTTTTAACAATTATATGCTATTTTAGCATATAATTATTAAATAATGTTTATAATAAAGTAATTTTTGAGGTAAATATTGGGCTAATTTGGCATTTGTTTTAAAGAAATCATCACCTAATTACCATGAAAAGAAGTGTTACCGATGTTTATTCGTTCATCCTCATTCGTCATTCAGACAAAAGACCACTGTTTGAGTTGTTCCACGACTGCAACAAAACGGAGTGCCTTTATCCCAGTGTGGCGTTAACACAGGTTTCTCTCATCGTCCCTGACCTTACCGGTAATCAAATGAAAGCAGCATTCCAGATGTTAAAACCTCCACAGTTTTAACGGGAACCAAGAATAATATAATATAGGACTTCGAATCAAAAAGTACTATTTTGTGTCTTAGCAAACATTCTCTGTGACTGTCACCAAAATGGATGTGTGTGTATATCTGTGATTATTTATGAATACGGTATATAATGTACAGCATGATTTTTATTTCTGCGTATTTGAAATGTACTTTTGCACTTTCCAGGTACTAAATTGTAACAAATTGTTTTAACTTGGCTCCCTAATCTGTATAAACTGCTTTGTATACACAAGTGGAAAATGATCATTAAAGTCTTGTCTAAATTTAAATAAGTTATATGAATTATGGTTTATTTGTCTGAAAAGATGAAGAGTGACTGCTAAGGTAAGAATGTCTTATTTCTTTTCAGTGTTGTGTACAGATGTGAAACAGAAACAGATGTAATATGCTTAGTTTTATTCGAGGAAATGCAGATAGATGCAGACGAATGTAGCCCAAAGAAATGGAAACATAATGTCTGTAAGATTGTTAAGAGGGAACAAATCAAAGAGAGTCATCCTCTTTTGCTGTTTCTTTGTGTTTTTCATGCAGTGATCTGGTAAGAACAGATGGACGCTCTCGTCAGTTCACAGTCGGCGGCCGTCCACCAGCTCTCATCTGCAAAAAGGGTAAGAACAGAATTGAAAAACACAATAGAGTTGTTAGAGTTGTGGTTTTTATTTATTTACTTGTTTAACCACAAGTTAAGATATCGGAACATCTCTATATGTAAATCTGTAAATATGTGAAAACTAAACTAAAAAACATCTATTTGTAAAGAGGCTAAGATCATGAAAAAACATTCAGAAATATCTGAAAAATGTCAGAAAAGTATTAGTAAAATATTGAAAAATGTATGAAAAATTTGTAAAATATATTAAAATAGCTGAAAAATATTTGTAAAATATGTGAAAACTAAACAAAATAATATCTATTTGTAAAGAGCCTAAAAGCACGCAAAAAAACATTTGCAAATATGTGAAAAATATCCTAAAAATGTCAGGAAATTATTAGTGAAAAACATTTTTTTTTAAAAATTATGATGGAAAATTATAAGTAAAATATGTGAAAAAATATAAAAACAAATATGTGAAAATTGTCTAAAAAATATTTTAAAAAAATTACAGTAAAATATGTGAAAACTAAACAATTTCCTTACATAGAAATCAGACGACAGGCTGTTAAAGACAACCGAGAAAGTCGTGGAAGGTCTCAGTTTTTAAATTACATTACAATCTGTACATGTAAATTGTTACGTATAGTACCTTTAACGTAAAACACATTCTTTGGGTTATTTCTAAGACCTTATTGTAAAACTATGACAGCGCCCAACATGTCTGGTATTTACAGTAGTATCTAAAATGTATAAATGTGCTAAAGGGACAAAACAATAAGCAGATAGTCAGGTTGTTCTTAGTGCCACAGGGCAAAGATTCCTTCATATAAGTTAATATTTTATCTTATCAAACTTTCCATGACAAAGTCAGACCGTTATCTGAGCTTCACTGATCTGTAACTGATTAATGGTGCAGTTACAGGTGTGATTTTTGCACTTTAATGGCCTATTCAATTCAATGTTTTATACTATTTGCATCATATACTGGACTAAAAGAGTTGGATCTTTGCTTCCCTATCTGATACAGAAGTCTTCTAGGAAATGCTGATTTCAGGCATAAATCATTAGTGTGTGTTAATATGTGTCTGCGACGTGTTCTTACCCATCTTGAACATCTCCACACAGACGGGTTTATCAGTGTGAATGTTGGGGTGACCCGGCATCCAGTCGCTATAACTCCACTCTGACCCGTCCAGCCAGGACGCCTGCTGGTTCTGAGGTGTGCAACATGCATACATTATATCAACAATATGCACACATATAAGCTTGATTAAACCATTCTTATTAAAATGGACAGTTGATATATGAACATATACAGTGGTGGAGGAAGTATTCAGAGCCTTTACTAAAGTGAAACTAGCAGTAACTGTTGCATTGATGTATAAGTGGGATTTTACTTGTGTAGCTTTTTACTTGTCTGGCCTTGTTTAGTGACAGCACAGAAACAGATGGAGCGTTTCAAAAAGAGAAGTTCAAAGGTCAATGTTTTACCAAGGCAAGAATAACACTCTGTCCTGTTGATAACGTATCTGATGACACTCTCCTTGACCTCCAATCTGGACCACAGACTGATGGCGTCACTGAGCACATTCGTAAAAAAAATCGGGTGATGTGAGATCGTTTTCCAGAACATTATTCTGAATGTTTCTAACGAGAGGAACTTGCCTTGACCGTGCCTCCAAGCCAGGTCAACACGGGGTTGCTTTTGCCTCCCTTGGTTACCAGGGAGACCAGACGGGAATGCAGATCGCCAGTGGTTACAGATGCAAGCTCAGCATTTGGGGCGAGAGCTCTGCATAAGGCCTGGAGACAAAGAACGCATTTAATTTGTAGAGCCACAAACAGACTTTTACTATGGGGAGGTCAACAATTATAACGTGAGATGTGATGTGTCTAACCTGTGCATCTTGGAAGGCCAGCAACGTGGGGTTGAACTCATAGCAGTTTCCGTTGATGACCTCCCCCTTACATGCCACCGTCTTGGTCTGGAGCCCAGAGGTGGAGCGTTCAGTTCCCTGTCTAAAGCCCTCTGGGATTGTAAGAATGGGCTTGGTTCCCTGTCTGAAACCAGCTGGAATAGACCCCACGGGTTCGGTTCCCTGTCTGAAACCCTCTGGGATAGACCTCATGGGTTCGGTTCCCTGTCTGAAACCAGCTGGGATAGACCTCATGGGTTCGGTTCCCTGTCTGAAACCAGCTGGGATAGACCTGATGGGTTCGATTCCCTGCCTGAAACCAGCTGGGATAGACCTGATGGGTTCTGTTCCCTGCCTGAAACCAGCTGGGATAGACCCCATGGGCTCGGTTCCCTGCCTAAAGCCGTCTGCGATGTGAAAAGATGCTTCTGTTCCCTGCCTAAAACCCTCTGGGACCTTATGAACAGGTTCAGTCCCTTGTCTGAAACCAGCTGGGATAGACCCCATGGGTTCGGTTCCCTGTCTGAAACCATCTGGGATGGACCTCATGGGTTCGGTTCCCTGTCTGAAACCAGCTGGGATAGACCCCATGGGTTTGGTTCCCTGTCTGAAACCATCTGGGATAGAACTAATGGGTTCGGTTCCCTGTCTGAAACCATCTGGGATAGACCTAATGGGCTCGGTTCCCTGTCTGAAACCAGCTGGGATAGACCTAATGGGTTCTGTTCCCTGTCTGAAACCTTCTGGGAGCTGGGGAACAGAGGGTTCCTCCACTCGGACCCAACCACCACCATTCTTCTGGACTGGAACATCTTCAGGGACTGGAAGACAGAAGAACCTTTAGATTATACAGGCTTGTTTAAGTATAATGAGAGTCTATAAGTTAGTTTGTCGTGGGATAATAAATCATGGCTGAATATCTATAACTTGTGACTATTTCACTTTTTCTCACCCTCATTTGTCAGCCAGTGTCTTCTCTCCATCTCACTGATGTGTTCCTGCACCTCGCCGGTGTTGAGGTCAACAATGAATCTCCTGGAGGGCTCGGTACCCTGTCGGAAGCCGCCAGGAACCGGTTCACGGATGTCAGAGTGTTCAGTGCCCTGTCGAAAGCCATCGGGGAGCTGGTAGGTTGAAGATGTCTTCTGCAAACCTCTGGGGACTACAATTGGGGCAGCTTGGAGGCCTGTGAAGGGTATTTTATAGTTAGATGTTTTTGGCCTTTTCTTCGCCGCTTGAGGGGGCTTCTCAAATGGCAAAGGATCTGCATTCGGTTCGGTTTGTTTGTCCGTTTGTTAGAGGGATTGTGGAAAAACTACTAGCCTAATTTTCATGAAACTTGGTGGAAGGGTGTAGCATAGGCCAAGAAAGAACCTATTCAATTTTGGAGCGGATCCGAATCACGGATAATGTTAGAGATGCTCACATACAGGCAGAAACCCAGTGACCTAGATGGTGTTTGACAACCTGAGACTTCTTTGCAGATTAAACAAAGCCTGTTGACTGATAAAATAACAGGTTGGCCATTTAAATCAATTATTAACAATTGTGCCAGAATAATATGTGCTTTTGTCCTTTAAAAAGATCAAAAACAGTTGAGTTGTGTTCTGTACCTCGTCCTGATAATGATGACCATGATGATGTTAATGAGAATGAAATGATTCCACATAGACATGTAGTAGATGTCACAGTTAATGGTCATGTGGCAAAGGCTCTGGCTGACACTGGTAGTTCGCAAACTTTGGTAAAGTTCAGCCTACTCCACAACTCACTGACTAACTTTGAACGAAATGTAAATATCACATGTGTTCATGGATGTAGGAAAGATTACCCAACTGCAGAAGTGATCATTGAGGTTGAAGGGCAAGCCTTTATGTTAACTGTTGGTGTGCTAGATCACCTAGCATATGATGTAATCCTTGGAGAAGATTTGCCTGTGCTAGACAATTTGGTCCAGCAAAACTCCAGAGCATACTCTTGTGCTGTAGTGACTCGCTCTGTCACCAAGGGGTTAGAACCCCTACCTGATGCAGATGATGGTTTGTTTAAAGGGGGAAATAAGGTTAAGAAAACAAAACGTCAGCGTCGTCAGGAGAAAAACAGAAATCTTGATAAAGCTAAATGTCCTGACCCTTCTCTCCCTTTAACTCCTTCCATTGAACCACAATGGCAAATCCCTGACAATTTCAGAGAGATTCAGGAGAATGACTCCTCTCTGAAACCTCTCTTTGCAAAAGTTTGTGAAATAGATGGGGTCCAAAAAGCTGGCACAGGGGGGCTGAAAGGTGTAATTGGGGATCCCTTTGTCATAAAAGAAAACCTTTTGTATTTGGCAGACATTGAGAATCCCAGACTTGTTATTCCAAAAGAGTATCGTCAAGTAATACTGCATTTGGGTCATACTATTCCATGGGCTGGCCATTTAGGGCAGGCCAAAACCTATAACCGCATTGCTGAGCGCTTCTATTGGCCAGGGTTATACAAAGAGGTACTGGAGTATTGCAAGACATGTCATGATTGCCAGGTGGTGGCCCCCACCAAAATTTCAGACCGAGGCCAATTACAACCATTACCTATTATGAGTGTGCCTTATGAGAGAATAGCCATGGATATCATTGGTCCCCTGCCAAAGAGTAGCAAAGGACACAAATTTGCCCTGGTGATATGTGACTATGCAACCAGATATCCAGATGTTTATCCACTGCGCTCCATTCAGGTCAAACATATAGTTCGATGTTTAGTGGAGTTATTCTCTAGAGTTGGCATCCCTAAAGAGATCTTAACAGATCAAGGTTCAAACTTTATGTCACATCTAATGAAGTCACTGTATTCTCAACTTGGTGTGAAAGGGATAAGAACCACTCCTTACCACCCTGAAACCGATGGTCTTGTCGAGCGATTTAATGGTACCCTGAAACAAATGTTGAGAAAATTTGTTGATGATACTGGCAAAGACTGGGATAAATGGTTGCCTTTCCTTTTGTTTGCATATCGAGAGGTACCCCAGGCTTCAACTGGTTTCTCCCCTTTTGAGCTGTTGTATGGCAGACAGGTGAGAGGCCCTTTGGACATGCTGAAGGAGAACTGGGTGGCTGGTGTGGCAACGTCACCAACAACGAACATCATCTCCTACATTCTGCAGATGCGAGACAAACTGGAAAGTTGCAGAGAAAGAGTCAAAGAAAACATGCTGGAGGCTCAACATAAACAAAAGGTATGGTACGACAAACATGCTCGAGAAAGAGAAATGAAAACTGGACAGAAAGTGTTGGTACTGCTCCCTACTGGGCCGAGTAAGTTACTAGCGAAGTGGCAAGGCCCCTATCCTGTTACCAGAAAGGTGGGCCCAGTAACATATGAAATTTCCTGTCCTGATAAACAAAAACACAAGCAACTGCTCCATGTAAACCTATTAAAGGAATACCATGAAAGAAATCCCTTGGAAACAGGTGGAGAGCATGTTCTGATGGTCCAGGATGTCCAGTCTGAAGATGATGTGGCGGAAGCTGAGGAAGCGGACATGATGCCCTTCAGAGAGAAGTGTAAACCCCAGATCCCTCCAGAGCACCTGAGTGTGGATCAGTGGCATCAACTGGGTGAGCTTAAACAATCTTTCCCATCATTGTTCTCAGAAAAACCTGGCCGAACTGATGTGATAAAACACAAAATTGTTCTGAAGGACACTAAACCTGTTCGCCTGAAGCCTTACAGAATTGCAGAACGAATGATGGAACCACTGAAGAAGGAGGTGCAGATGATGTTGGACATGGGAGTCATTGAACCATCCAGAAGTGAGTGGTCAAACCCCATAGTGCTTGTTCCCAAGAAAAATTGTACTCAACCTCGGTTCTGTTCCGACATGAGGAAACTGAACAGTATTTCCTGTTTTGATTCATATCCCATGCCCCGTATTGATGAGCTGCTAGAGAGAATCGGGAAAGCCAACTACATCACAGCATTAGACCTTTGTAAAGGTTATTGGCAAGTGCCTCTTGACCCATCTTGCAAAGAATACACAGCGTTCCAGATTCCAGGAATGGGCTTGTTCCAGTACACTGTGTTACCCTTTGACCTTCATGGCGCACCTGCGACCTTTCAAAGATTAATGGACATTGTTCTTAATGATTGCTCCAGGTTTTCAGCTGCCTATCTTGATGATGTGGTAATCTACAGTAAATCCTGGGAAGAACACTTGCAGCATCTTGAAATCGTCCTAAGCAAGATACAGGAAGCCGGGCTGACCCTGAATGCAAACAAGTGTTCCTGGGCTCAGGAGGAGGTGAAATACCTTGGGTACCTGGTCGGCCGTGGGCAGATAAGGCCACAAATAGAGAAGATAAAGGCCATACAGATGATTCCAAGACCCCTGTCCAAGAAGCAAGTGAGATCCTTTTTAGGACTGGTGGGGTGGTACAGAAGGTTTGTTCCCCATTTCTCTACATTGGCGGCACCACTCACCGAACTAACAAAAAAATCAACCTCGAAAGTGATATGGAATGATGAATGTGAACGTGCCTTCCAGGCATTGAAAAGGCAGATCTGTCAAGCTCCTGTGTTGCAGAGCCCGGACTTCACGAAAGCATTCCTTGTGCAGGTTGATGCCTCCGGTGTTGGACTAGGAGCGGTGCTAGCCCAGGGGGAACCTGGTGAAGAGAAACCTGTCCTGTTCTTAAGTAAGAAACTGTTTGACCGGGAGAAAAAGTACTCTACTGTGGAAAAGGAGGGACTGGCTATAAAATGGGCTATTGATTCATTGAAGTATTACCTTTTGGGAAGAGAGTTTGTATTGCAGACAGACCACAGACCTTTGAAGTGGATGCAATCCAAGCAGCATCAGAATGCAAGGATTCTGCGTTGGTGCCTAGCCCTCCAGCCATACCAGTTCACCATAGAGCACTGTCCTGGTAAGAAAAACCTTATTGCTGATTATCTGTCACGTTTGCCTGACTTATGTAAGCCAGAGGGGGAGGAGGTGTGAAATGTGAGGAAGCAACAACTCCCTCAGTAGCTGTTTGGTAAAGCCAAGTGGGGTTGATCACAGTTATCTTTGTTTTTCCTTATGTGGGTAGTTAAGGGGTTAATTGACTGACAGGGACTGAGTGGCTCCAAGGTGTGCTCTGATTTCCCAGGTTCTTACTGCAGGTGTCTCCAGTCTGAGCTGATGGCAGCACTCGCCTGATAAGTCAGTTTGAACTGGAAAGGCGGGCTGTTAGGTTATATGACCATGTGTGAAAGTAGAGTTTGGAAAGGAGAGTGGTAAAAAAAGAGCAGCACCAGGCATGTGGTGAGCAGTGTAACTGAATGCAGAGGATGATTTTCCCTCCATGTGTTTTTTCCTTTGTTTGATGGAATTTTTACAGACTGAAAATAAAAGTCTGCCTTATTTTTCAAGCATACTTACCTGCCAGTGTGATGATTTCTCTTCGTGACTTTTCACCTTGCTCTCCTGCACCTCACCTTGCAACAGAGCTTTTCTTTAACAGTGTAATAAATCAATAATGGTCAAAGTCTAAGGCCAGTTGTTCTGATTACGTTTCATTTTGATGCCAAGGCATCTATGAACTATGACATAATCCTCAATCTTTTACTGAATTCCCTAGTCTGTCAAAAGCCTCTAATTAGACATTAATTGTTATATTCTCCAATAAATCAGAGGAAATATGGCACAGGAGGAAAAACAGAAGGCCAGACTATGAAAATTATAATTTCATAAACATTAAGAGGCCTTTATACATACTTTTCTTGTAATGTCAAAGAAAAATTGATCATGAAAATATTTTTTTTTTATTTGGTTTTCTTGAGGGAAGATATTTCACTATCTCAACATAAGTTGATTTTATTGAGATTTTTTCATGATCACGAGAAAAGCTATTTATTTGGCAATTATTCCATGATCGCCACATGAAAAGCTGTCAAAACCCCATTATGTTATGATTTCTGAATAATCAAAATCACTAGAAAACCTCAATTTAGTTATGTCAATATCAAGAAAATATTTTGTGTTCATGATAAAACAAAATCACATCATCTGCAAATTAAAGCATTCAGTAAGACATAAATTAAACGCTGGCATTAAAGATCTTTCTACTACACTTAATGTACCAAACAAGCATGAAAGATCTTACCTGACAGCGTCAGGAACAGCAGCACTAGCTTCATCATCCTGTAAACACCAGATAAACAGAGCAACTTTAAGCTGCTGCTTGATTCTTTCCACTGCCCTGTGCTCTATAAGCAACAGTTAACCGACAGACGGTTGTTTCAGTGTATAGACGAGGTGTGTTGCTTACCTGAGACAGCAGTGAAGAGCACTCAGAAACAAAAAGCCACCCAGTAATATATCACAGTCTTGGTCATAAACCCATAACTAATAACCCTGAATGAGATTATTGATTAATCTGCATGTCCCATAGCTTGATGATAGCTGATATTTGATGCACTTTGCCCTCAAGTCTTTCCTGATAAAGCTTTAAAACTTTGAACACAACACTGGTATAACAGCAGCCAATAAAGTGCAGTTTTCCTTGACATCCTATTATACTGTATACATTCTGTTTTCCAGATTCTGTAAATATGTTGAAGGTGAATGGCACTTGGTGGCTCAATCAATATTTGTTAACGTGGACAGAGATGTAGAGGTCACTAATGGTTGTTTTGGGGAAGGCTGGGCTATAACAGGTGTTAGTACTGTAGACCAGGGATGTAGATAGAAACTCAGGGTACCTGATTCCATTTTTTTCAAAATAAAGTCATATGTTAATTAAATTGGGTGGCTCTATCAATATTTGTGAACGTGGACAGAGCCTGTGGAGGTCACTAATGGTTGTTTGGGGAAGGGGATGTAGTACTGTAGACCTGGTTGTAGATAGAAACTCAAGGTACCTGATTCCAATTTTTCAAAATAAAATACTGGAATTTTATATGCCATATCCAGAATTATTGCAGCAATGTTAAAGTCTGAAGATACATATGGATTCTTTATGAAGTATGTGATAAATACTATCTCTCTGGCTCCACCTGGTGTGTATGCAGTAACATACACACTGCTGATGTAACAACCATAAACAACATATATAATTTAAATCAGAGACGTAATTGTTATGTTGTAAATGCTTTGTAGTACGTGAGCTATTCAACCTGTTCCTATCACGCGGTGCGTACTTATTACGGTGCTTATTGTATTCCCTTGTTTTTATGTTGTAAACAAAGTTCAAGGTTGCCTGTGGCAACTGATTTCGGTTTTCTCCAACCTGTTTGGCAGGAGAGAAGAGTGTGGAGGACGACCTTTTGAACTTTGTTAAGCAATACTTTTGAGTTTCTCGATTTTCATACTCGGGGCACTTACACCGCTTAAAGGGAACGTCCTCATAGTGAAAACTGCTCTAACTCCACACCACCGGCTGACTTAGTAATTTAAAACAAACATAAAAACTCACTCACAGCCTGATTGGTAAACTTTAAGCAAGCACGTGGACAGGCATGGAGCACTTTGTGTTAGCGGCATTAAGCGAGTCATAATTAACCACAACTCAGCAAGAACTCTGTCCGTTTAGCTTTCAAAATAAAATAACCTCTGTTAATGAATGAAAACGTGACAACAGAAAAATGATTAATTACTTTTTCTTAATTATACAACATTTTAACCTTAACCTTTAACCCTCTAACCATCAAGCCAGCCATAACTAACCACAACTCAGCAAGAAGTTAGTCGGTTTAGTTTTCAAAATAAAAGAACCAAAAACATTTTTGATAATGAATGAGAGCATGACAACAAAAATATGATTAATTACTCCCTCTATTTCTTAATTATACTTAATTTTAAACTCTGGATCAGGGGTCAGCAACCTGCGGCTCCGGAGCCACATGCGGCCCTGTGGATTTTTAAAAATGGAAATGAATAACTGTTTATTGTTTACATTTTTATTTATCATTGTTGTAGCTCTATGGTATGACGGTACGATGGAGTGTTAGGGCCACATTGAGGAAAAAATAAATCTGAGATTTCAAAAATAAAGTCATAATATTACGAGAATAAAATCATAGCTTTACGAGAAAAAAAGTCGTAGTATTATGAGAATAAAGTCATAATATAAAGTAGTCATTTTCCGTGTTATTTTTTTTTTTTCTCATAAAGTTATGACTTTATATTTGGAATATTACGACTTTTTTCTCATAAAGTTATGACTTTTTTCTCGTAATATTACGACTTTTTTTCTCGTAAAGTTATGACTTTTTTCTCGTAATATTACGACTTTTTTTCTCGTAAATTAATGACATTATTTATGAAAAATAATCTGGGTTTCTTGCAAAGTTAATATAATATAGGTGTTGCAGCCTAGGCCAGTTTGTGCATTAATCCACCCCAGTTGCTGTTCCAGTCAGTTTTTATTTTGAAAACCTTGACAGGAAGTAGTTTTATCATGTCCTCTGACTTGTTTGTCCTCTCTCAGAGACACATCAGGAGGACTCCTGATTTGATTACATTAATCTGGGTGTGAGATAGCAGCAGATAGCATCAGCCTCTCTCTGTGTGTTTAACAGTTTATCATCATTATCATCACTCAGTAACTAAGACGACGAGCCCGTTGCCATAGTGTTGCCATAGGTGACACGTTACGTTACGCAATGAACGGAGTGACTTCCTCGCAGCTAAAACAAGCTTAGCTTTTAGCTCAGTTAGCTCAGTGAAACACACTCTGTGGGTTTCTCTCCGTGGAGAAGTGGGGACTGCTTGGTGTTTACGTGTTCATTAGAGTCTCAGCTACAATTCGGCTTTGTTTCTTTACTTTAAAATGGCTTTAGTAACCGCGTTAAGACGATTAACTCACGTTAGGTTAGGAGAGTTTTCGTGGAGGACGGCGGCTGCGAGGTTAACGTCTGGAGCCTGGTTGACCGGACAGAGGAGCTTCACCACCGGCACACAGCCTCTAAGGTAGGTCACTGTACTTTTAAAAGAGGCATGTACTGTTTAACTACAAGGTAATGTGTCTCTCAGGCAGGTAACTTTACTTTAAGAGAGTCATATTCTGCTTAAATACAGCACAATGTTTGAACTTGTCGTTTACACCAAACTCCATTCAAAAAACAGCGTTTTACACATGACCTATCTAATCAGCACACCTGGCAGCTTTAGCCTTTCTGCTTGACTGGGGTCAGTGGAGAGAAAACAGTACTAATACTACACAATGTAAAATGAACTGTTTGGTTTATTTGGCTTATTATGTCTGAGCTTTTATTGGATGGTTGCTTTAAAACTTCTAATGTGGTGTTGCATCATTAAAGTGTCACATTTGTGAATGGAGTTTGGTGTGAACTGTGAAATCTTCAACAAAAAATAAATAAAGGTAGCATCTTTTTGTAGTTGTTTTGATTCACTATGTCACTATATATATATACCATTGTGTCACATGTTTTTTTTGTGTCTATTTGTGGTTGTTTTCATCTGTTTGTGGTCATTTTGTGGTTGCTTTGTGTCACATGGTTGTTTTGGGTCTGTTTGTGGTTGTTTTCTGTCTGTTTGTGGTTGTTTTGCGTCTGTTTGTGGTTGTTTTCCGTCTCTTTATGGTTGTTTTGTGTCTCTTTATGGTTGTTTTGTGTCTCTTTGTGGTTGTTTTGCGTCTGTTTGTGGTTGTTTTGCGTCTCTTTATGGTTGTTTTGCGTCTCTTTATGGTTGTTTTGTGTCTCTTTGTGGTTGTTTTGTGTCTCTTTGTGGTTGTTTTGTGTCTCTTTGTGGTTGTTTTATGTCTCTGTGGTTATTTTGTGTCTCATTGTGGTTGTTTTGTGTCTGTTTGTGGTTGTTTTGTGTCTCTTTGTGGTTGTTTTGCGTCTGTTTGTGGTTGTTTTGCGTCTGTGGTCGTTTTGTGTAATATGTTTGTTTTACATGTTTTTGTAGTTGTTTTGCGTGATATGGTTGTTTTGCGTCTCTTTGTAGTTGTTCTGCGTTTGTTTGTGGTCGTTTTGTGTAATATGGTTGTTTTGCGTCTCTTTGTAGTTCTGCGTCTGTTTGTGGTCGTTTTGTGTAATATGGTTGTTTTGCGTCTCTTTGTAGTTCTGCGTCTGTTTGTGGTCGTTTTGTGTAATATGGTTGTTTTGCGTCTCTTTGTAGTTCTGCGTCTGTTTGTGGTCGTTTTGTATCTCTTAGTTGTTGTTTTCTGTCTTTGTAGTCATTCTGTGTCACATAATTGTTTTGCGTATCTTTGTGGTTGTTTTGCGTCTGTTTGTAGTTGTTTTGTGTCTGTGGTCGTTTTGTATCTCTTTGTTGTTGTTTTGCGTGTCTTTGTAATTGGCTTGTGTCATGTGGTTGTTTTGCGTCTTTTTGTGGTTGTTTTGTATCTCTTTATGGCTGTTTTGCATCTCTTTGTAGCCGTTTGATTGAAACAAATTGATCAGGTTTGGATTTAGTGTTATTATTGAGATCTTAAATAGTGTGAAAACTATTAAGTGTATGCCACACAATAGCAACAGAGTGACAGTTTATAGTGTTATCTTCTTAGATATCTCAGGAAAGGCAGATTGAACCTTGGATGGTGCTGAAGTGATCCATCTTTCTGTTCAGGTACAAGGCTTTGACCAAGGCTAGGCTTCCCAGGGCCAAACAGCTTGTTGAGTTGCATAATGTCGGCCTTAAACTGGTCAACACTGTCCCTGTACATGCGTGCATGGCCGGCCTGACTCTCCCATAACTATCATGTTCAAAAGCACAAGTTTCACACAGGTTTTTCCAAGGCAATGCTTGTTTTTGTCATTTAAGGTCATGTGGTGCAGGATAATGTGTGGAGTTTGATAATTGACATCATTTTTTTAAAGCGGATTACACTGGGTTCCCACTGGTCCTGAGGGTTCCTGGAGGTCATGGAGTTTAAAGTTTATGGCTGGGCGGAATCGGACAGTTTCATAGGTTGTCTGGGAAATTTCTAAGTGGAATAGTCTACACTTGAATGCTCTTTATTAGGGTTATCATGGTTGTTTTGGTCTTAATCCACTAAGATTTAGTCGATTAGTCATTTTTTAAATGTTTTTTCATGCTGAATGACGTATTTCCAAGAAACTTATGAGCACATCTTTGAGATTTAAAGATTTTAAGTGGTGCTTTTGTGTGATTCTTTGTGGAGAAACTTAAGATTAAATCAACTGATCGATTAGTAGGGATGCACCGATCTGACTTTTTCAGTCCCGATAGCGATACCTGAGCTTTGGGTACCAGCCGATACCGAGTACCGATCTGATATCAGTGTTTAATTAATAAGCTGTATGCCTCACTGTGTGGAGGTGAATGGGATCAATATTTTATGTGTGAGGAAATATTTAAGTTAAGCCTGATGTTTCAGGCTTAACTTAAATATTTCTTTTCTAAATTTGTAAAACAAAATGTGAAAAATAAATACATAGATATAGATTTACTGAATTTATATTCATTATTAAATTAATACAAATGTGATAGACATCCACCACCTTTTTTATTCTATTTTTTACTTTTATATATATATTTTTAAATATTTGTAATATTATTTATTTTATTTTTATTGTTTGTTTTTTTTGTTGTTGTTGTTGGTAAGGCACATTTTATACATAATTATTTATTTCGTTTAATTATTATTTTTGTTCTATTAGTAAGGCACACTCTTCTGTGAACTGTAAATGTGTATTAGATGACAGATTGTTTATTACAAAGCAGAATAAAAACAGTGTTGAAAAAAATTAAAAGTAATAAATCATACACCAGCAACTTGGTAAAGAAAATCTTCAAAATTAACATAAATTATAATACAAGTGTAAACCTCTTAAATGCAGCACGTTTTGGTTAAAACTTGAACAGGAATTAAAATTCTAGTATATAATGTACTGTATATAGTTTATAAACATAAAGTTGAATTCAATAGATCGGTGCATCCCTATCAAGGACAGCTGCACTCTTTATAGATGATTTATTATTTTATGGAAAGTAAAGGGATTAGTGAGTCTTCATTATCAGTTTTCGTTGGTCTACAAATTGTTTTTTCACAACAGAATGGCGGTAGTCAATGTGTTGCGTGTTCACATGTTTGTTTTCATTGTTGCGGAGTCAGTCAGAAGAATAATAGTGTGATAAATGACTCATCGTTCCTTCTTTCTGGCTACTTTGCTACTGTATATACTTGGTATTTTGTAATATGTTCTGCTCAAGGATTTCAAAGTTCATTGCTCCCATCTCACTTTCATTTTTCAAATCCTGGTTGAAACCTGATCTGGAACAGCCTCTGATTGTGGTATGAAGCTGAACAAGTTGGCATCTTAATTTGATTCCCACTTAAACATTCAAAGTTATAAGAGCGCAGAAGGTTTCTGTTCGCTCATGACTAGTTTGCATAAAACAACCTGTTTATTTGTGCAAGGTGTGGATGTGTCACTGTTGCTGGTGGACATACCAATATACTGTAATCAAATAGAATATGTAATAACTTGGAAAGAACATTAACTTCAGCTAAAAAGTGTCTTGTCTGGCGTGTCTGAGCAGATGAAGAATGTTTGTCCTTGACGGTGCAAAAACAGATCCAGCACTGTTGAAATATGTCATAGTTCTGTGAAAGTCATCGTCTTCAAGGTTTATATAGTGGCAGCTAAACAGAGGTTTAACATGTGTTTTGAGGTAGTTGTTTCACGTCTTTCTGGTCGTTTTGCATCTCTTCATGGTTGTTTTGCATTTCTTTGTAGTTGTTTTGCATCTCTTTGTGGTCATTTTGTGTTTCTATGTAGTCATTTTGCGTCTCTTTGTGGTAGTTTTGCGTCTCTTTGTGGTTGTTTTGCACAGACAATGAAAAATGTTGAAAGTACACCTGCTTATGTGATAAAACTTTAAAAAAAAAAAAGTGATTTACTGATAAGTCACACTCATTTTGAGGAATTCAGTAGGCCATGTAGGAAACAATGATCATTTTCCTGATGCGTCGTGACGTATGATGAACCACTCAAAGTGAAATTTGTCTGCTTGATTTTAGTAAAGGTGATTTTATATAGTTTACACTGTTCTGAGACTTTGAAGCACTTTGGTCTCTGTGGTCTGAGTGTAGTGATGAGCTCTGACCACTAGTGGTCAGTGAACTGCTGTATTTTCACAGCTGTTTACATCTGGTGCGTTCACTGTATTTCTGCATATTCATACACGTGTTTTTTGTTTCTTTGATATATCATTGTCACTATTTTACTTACTTGAGTGTTGAAGTACATTTACATGTATCTGTACTATTTTTTTTTTTTATTCTAAATATTTTATTTCATGCACAAATAGAAGACTTTATATAGCTTATGTATTACAGTTGCACTGTAAATTAAGCACCATTTGTTTTCAATAAAATAAATCTAAAGAGGGCAGTGAAATGTGGTGGAGCCTGACAGGTACAAACAAGTTATTTGTTTGCGTATTGGTGAAAATATGAGTTGGAATTGTTAAACTAAAAGTGTTTGTGTGTGTTTTATCAGGTCAGACAACAAGGTGACGGTCCACTTCATCAACAGAGACGGGGAGAAGATCTCAGTGAAGGCATCGCCTGGAGACTCACTGCTAGATATTGTCATTAATGAAGACCTCGACTTTGATGGCTTTGGTACGTAAACAAGACAGTAAAGGGGATTTTATATAATGACTGATATATTTGATTACATACATGCTGAAAGTCAAACATTTGTACTGTGTCAATTTAGATATTTTCCAAAGTAAAAGTCCCTAGGAGTGTATGATTCAACTTTTTCCCATGGTCTAGTGTTAACAAAAATCTCAATAAATCTTGATATCGAATCGTAATACTTGACAAAAGTGACTAAAAAGTGTATATGTGTGTGGTTTCAGGGGCGTGTGAGGGAACCCTGGCGTGCTCCACGTGCCATCTGATCTTTGACGAGGACGTCTACAAGACTCTGGGGCCGGTCACAGACGAGGAGATGGACATGCTAGATTTAGCCTACGGCTTGACTGACACGTAAGGAGGACACAAACACACAAGCAGGCCTGTAGAAATACACATACATGCACCATTTTCTAGTGAGGGATGAACCTGTTTTTATTGTAGTGGGATTCTATTGAACATAGCAACTTTAATTGGATTTTTATAGAAATTATAGACATTTCTCAGTGGTATCATGTCTGCATAGACTAGAAGACAAGGAATACTTGGTAATTGGATGAATTCATTGTTTATTTCTATGGAAATGGACTTTTGAAAATTACTTTTATGGCATTATTTGAGTTATTTTTCAACATACCATGATGTTTTGAAAATGACATATTATACTATGACTTTTTTTTTTCGACATGCTATAGTATGACTTTTTTTTTCGACATACTATAGTATGACTTTTTTTCAACATACTATAGTATGACTTTTTTTTCGACATACTATAGTATGACTTTTTTTTCAACATACTATAGTATGACTTTTTTTTTCGACATGCTATAGTATGACTTTTTTTTTTCGACATGCTATAGTATGACTTTTTTTTTCAACATACTATACTATGACGTTTTTTTCGACACACTATACTATGACTTTTTTTCAACATACTATAGTATGACTTTTTTTTCGACATGCTATACTATGACGTTTTTTTCGACACACTATACTATGACTTTTTTTCAACATACTATAGTATGACTTTTTTTTCGACATACTATACTATGACGTTTTTTTCGACATACTATACTATGACGTTTTTTTCGACATACTATACTATGACGTTTTTTTCGACATACTATACTATGACGTTTTTTTCGACATACTATACTATGACGTTTTTTTCGACATACTATACTATGACTTTTTTTCAACATACTATAGTATGACTTTTTTTTCGACATGCTATACTATGACGTTTTTTTCGACACACTATACTATGACTTTTTTTCAACATACTATAGTATGACTTTTTTTTCGACATACTATACTATGACGTTTTTTTTCGACATACTATACTATGACGTTTTTTTCGACATACTATACTATGACGTTTTTTTTCGACATACTATACTATGACGTTTTTTTCGACATACTATACTATGACTTTTTTTCAACATACTATAGTATGACTTTTTTTTCGACATGCTATACTATGACTTTTTCCAACATGCTATACTATGACTTTTTTTCAACATACTATACTATGACGTTTTTTTCGACATGCACAAATAACTGTTGCGTAAAACATGCCGACCATGAAGCTAAAGACTTAACAGTCATCTTTTTCTCCCCACAGATCTCGTCTGGGTTGCCAGATCTGTCTGACGAAGTCTCTGGAGGGCATGGTGGCCAGGGTCCCAGAGAGCGTAGCCGACATCCGACAGAGCAAAGACGGATCCTCTTAACCTGCGGCCGGGAAACGTGGACGTCGACAGCGTGACTGTGCCCGGTTAGCACTGAGGGGTATGTGCACAGGGCTCGACGGTGGGTGTTAATCCGTCAGCACTGCTGTATCTGCACAGTTCCTCCTTTTTTTTAAAACTTCCTAGTCACAGCCAACTAGAGCCGGGATGTAAGAATACAGGATTTGGACTCAGAAATAAAGACAAAACATTGTTTTTATCGAAAGTAAACATTTACACACTGGGATTTTTAGAGTTAAACTGTAAACTCTATAACCATTAGCTGCCCTAGTGTAAGGTATTACGACAAACTCTAAGCTAAGACAAATCATATCGTATAAATAATCCGTCCTGATTTAAGGTTTGTCCATTTTAATCTGAAAAACTTTTATTAGTCTCTATGGCGGACACACGAGCATCAGTTTGCAGCAGCATTTTGGCTCAGATAGTCAGTTATTTAAACCACCCGTCACTGCGATACACCTCTAGTCTGCGGCTGTGCCTTTGAATATCGAAGATGTTTCCTCGTAAATATGACTAAATTTAGTAATGTTGTGTAAACTCAGTCATATTCACTGAACAAGGTAAAGCTGAAAAGCTGATTGCAGCCTGTGAACCGATGCAACTAACAGTTCTCTACGCCTTAGAGATTGCGCTGATGCATATTGTATTTTATTCTACACATACTGTTTGATCAGAGCCTTCATGTAACCATATAATTCCATCATGTGATTGTACATAGCTAGAACACACACACACACATATATATCCATATGTATAGAGTGAAAAATAATGTAATAAAAAAAATCCCCTTTCTAACGGCGTGTTGAACTGTCAGTTTGTACATATATTTAGTTAGAAATGAAAATGTTTTTAACCACAAATTTAAACCAATAATTATGCGTTAATCAGGTCATTTTATTTGTAAAAGCAGGTTGTTAGGCTCGTTAACACAGCTTATAAACATATATAGAAAGGAGGCATAGACAGTATAATAAAGCAACACACCTATTTAAACAAAGTTTAGAGCTGCATAAAATACAAAGCTTGAAAAACGTCCTTAAAATTATATTATATTTACAGAATAGAAACATTGCGACGTGATTCATGCAACTCAATACAGGCGTGTGTCAAATCCACATTGTTGGCAAAAACAAATACAAAACAAGGATTATACCTGTAAAGTGTGCTGCAACACGTCATTTAAGAGCTGAGAAGCGCGGTAGAGTAAAGAAAAGTTTATGACCAAAATATTTCAAGACTCACTGCGGATAAAAAAACCTAATCACCTAGAAAAGTCAGTTTAATAACGATATAGGGCTGCACAATTAACAGAATATTAATCGCGATCACTATTTTGTCTTTCCACAATTAAATAAACAAACATGATCGACTGTGATATTTACGATTAAAATGCTCCGCTCATTCTGTGCTGCATTAATCCCAGCTAATGACAGTATGGAGCATATTATGGTGCATTCAAGCTCTACTCAGTAAAATGAGTATTGGGCAATGTAATGAAATGTATTCTTGTAAAATGTAGTTTTTGGTGAGAAACTTGAATAACTACAGTAGTTTGAAGGAGATGTTTTCACAGCAATATAAAATAGATATTAAAGAGATAATTATGACCAGATTAGTGACCTAATACTACCTCAAAACAGCTTTTAATATATATAATTAAAACTACAAATTCAAAGATTTTTTTTTGATCATTAAAAATAAAATCATTAATTTCCAAATCATTTGAATTGCATGTTTTAATGTAAATAACCACTATAGATGACAATAACTAAGTAAAATAATATGAAGAATTTAGCACAACATGGAAGTGAAAGCAGCGCTCTGTTTATTTAAATGTGAATTTGCAATATAAATCTAGGAATAATCGTGATAAATAATTGTGATTATCATTTTGTGCATAATTGTGCAGCCCTATAATGATACTTTAATCTCTCTCCGTGGACAAACATCAGTAAATATTTCACAAAAAAAAGCACAGGAAGTTTTTAAGGAAGTTTTCCATTAAATAGTTAATAATGACATGACCTAAGAAAAGTCAACTTGTTAAAGTTAAGATTCATCTTCTTTTATATAAGCCGTTATAAAAGCTGTTCTTTTGGTGTAAAATGCAAAGTGTAGTTTCTAGGCAAAGTCACAGTGTGTATTCAGGCTGCATTTAACTCTACAGGCCTAGTAAACAACAACAATATTGTAATTATATCCCATAATGTGTCATATTAATTATGTTCAAATGCAACTAGTTAGCGTTTATTTTGTAATCAAGTGCGTACTTGTAAAAAGTGTAGTCGGCGGGCTCTATTTGCTTTTAACCAAAACTAATCATAGAAGTAATAATCAGTGTCGATACGGAGTACAATCCCTAATTATTTATTAATCTGGGGGCGAAAATCATCTAAAAAACCCACTTTGTTATATATAAATGAGCTATCGGGTCAAACCAATGATTAATCATTAATGAGAGAGATTCTAAGGCAACAGCAGGTAGTTTAAATTGGCAGGTTTTAACTTTGGCCTGATGTAGTTAAAAAATCAAACACATTCCTTAAGATCAGATATAGTTTCCTCAATCATTTGATACCATCAGTTCAGACTCTGATATATTATTTCAATATAAATAAGGTTACAAAGTAGTATTCTTTCAGCATGTGTAAGGACATAAAAGCAAAAACATAAATTCCCTTAATGGCATAAGCTCTAGGCAAAGTGTAAAAAGTACTTATTTACTTGTGTGTAAAATAAAAAATGTACCTTAGGCCTTTAATAGGAAGCAGGATGTAGGGTTAGCGAGGTAACTTCAGGGTTAACATGGGTTTTCAGGTTTTTGCCAGCTTCTACTGTGTTACTTTTAGGCTGGATTGTGTGTTTAACTTGTTAGTATTTGTCTAATATTATAGTTTGCTCTTCGTTTGTTTATGGAACGCACTCGTAGCCAGATTGAGAAACCCTGGGTTGACTTACCAGTTTTCTTCCAATTTGTTATACCAAAGCAAAGTCATTCAATTTCAAGTCCTGTTACAGATTTAAAATGTATCACAAGATGTGCATTAGTCTAAAACAAACACCAAAAAGCGATAATGCATTTAAGGTGCAGAGTAATAACTAATGATGTATGTGTAGGTTGAAAACAGCAGTGTTGGATTTTGTAGTTACAAACAGTCTCTTTAAAGGATGTGTCTCGTTGTGTTCATCTAATCCAGTTTTATTACATCATCAGACGTAAGATTCTTCAGCAAACAGCAGCTGATCAAAGTCTGCTTCTGCTGTGGGATCGCTGCATCTCTTCAGCCACTCCCTGCGATTCTCCACCAGGGAGAGCGCCACCTGCTGGCTGCTCTGAGGGTTACTCTGCGGGTGCGTAGTGAAGTAGTCCCTCACTGCTTTGGTGCCGTAGGGAGAAAGACAGAAACGGGACTCTGGCGTCCCTTCCTGAGAATCCACCTCCGGGACCTTCAGTCCCGGGTCGCTCGGCAGCCTCGCCCGAGCGAGGGCGGAGGCGGCGGCTCGGTCCACAACCTGCCGTTCGGGTTCTGACCCCCGGCGCTTGTAGAGCGTGATTTTGCACGCCTCCTCCACAGAGCGAGACCTGTGTCGCTTGAACAGGGACAGACACGGCCCGCTCTGCTTGTAGAACAAAGACGGCGACGGCTGCTTCAGCTCGTTCACTTCACTCTCAGCTGCGCTCCTTTGGTTAGCGGCGTCACCTCCGGTGTTGGCGTGGGTTCTGTCGAGCTGACCAATGGTTAATGTAGAGTCTGAGGACCGGAACCAGGGGGACTTGGGGATTTGGAGACTCCCTGTAGAGCGGTGGTGGGAAGGGGGGCTGGATGAGTCCTGTTTGAGATGTCTTGGCTTGTGAGGCTCCTGGACAGGCCTCCCCTTCACATGGCTTCCTCCTGCTCTGAAGGAGGTTTTGGTCTTGGCTTGGCTGCTGCAGAGCATTTTTCCTTTACCTTTGTCTGGGACGGGTTTCCCAAGTGTAAGCGACTTGTCAGCGGGTCCTCCCTGTTTGTAGAAACACAAAAGGAGATATTTGTTGCAGCATTAAAAAGGTTGACACTTTAATTGTAGTCTCTGTTAATTTAGAAGATTTTACCAAGTGTCAAGTTACAAAGAGTTGTCACGTTAATAGTAATGGGTCACATTGCGGTTTACAAAGTTAGGAAAGCAATGTTTAAGTCAAATCTGGATCGGCGCATCGGTAAGCAAGGTATATAAAAAGTCCAGTGCACACCAGGGTAACGTGAGGAGACTACTGAATTGGGAAACCAAGAGTGAAGTATGTGGTTTGCATCAAAGAGTAGCAGAACAAGCTGTGAACTAGAGGATAGGAAGGTGATTAGCGATTGGCTCGTTGTCAAGTTGAGCAGTGTGTTTGGTTTCCGAGCGCTGCGATTGGCCGGTGCGCAATCAGGAACAAGCGCGGTCAGCTGTTGAGCAATCAGTCCGGGGCAAGTTCAGGTGCGCCTGCCAGTACATAAGCCGGGAGTTTGTGGAGCGTCAGCGGAAGCGGCAGTCGAGAAGCGACAGTCGGGATGCGCATAGACGACATGGTTGCTCAGACCTCATTGTTGCGAAGACCTCATTTTGCAAAGACCTTATTTTGAGATTGGTCTTGGCAAAAATCGGTCTTCGCAAAAAGAGCGTCTGAGGAAAAGGGCGAGGGCATGGGACTATGCCGGCTTTTCTCCAGGTTTGTCTTTTTTTCCTGCATTCTCAACATTTTATTGCATTTCTCTCTCGTTGCCATGTGCTACAAACATTTGCCTGTCTTTCAGAGTCCTTCAATCCTGAATCCTTTCTTCTCACCCTTGGACCAAAAGAACCACAAGAGGCAGAAGACACAGGTGACTATCTTTTTTGAAATTCCTGCTTGGCACAATTTAGTTCTCATGTGCAATGACTAAACCCTTTGTCTGTCTCTTAACCTCTGCACAGAAGAACCTGCTAGAGTTCGACCGAGCTAGGACGCAATATTCTACAAGTTTGTATTCTCCTTTGTCCGTATTGTTCTCTTGCTGCATGCCTAACTTGTGCTATACCCATTTCTCTGTCCATCATGGACCAGACCACATGGCTGCCCTTTGTCTGAATCTTCTCTTCTCTTCTCAACCTCGCAACAAAAGAACCTGCAAGACACCAGCAGAAGTGCTGCTACCGACAGATGGACACAAAGAACTTCTTCTAAGGTGAAAGACTTACTTTTTAACATTCCTACTGCTAACAACTGAAACCAAGTCTGCTATCTCACTTTGCACGCAGGAACAAACCAAGTTGGCGCCAACCTGTGAACTCTAGAGAGACAAAGGATTGAACCAAAACTCTCCAAACATGACTCCTCCAACATCTACAAATGCAACTGGCAGTTAACCAAGAAAATACTTTTCTTCCGTGGACTGGTTAAAGTACCTGGTCCTACATTAGCGCAGATGGCTAAGCAAGAATGTTTAACCTCTGTCGATGTACATTTACTGATTTCATTAAATGCTCTTTATTGCCTTTTGTGTGTGACTATTTGTAGTTAGGATGTTTGGGTGGCTGGCTTTGACACACTTGACATGTTTAGTTACGCTTCACACAGAGAAAAGGTCTTGCATGCTAACTTAACTCTTATCTAACCCAACACACATTAAGATTAAAATCTCTAATCACACACACATGTCTTCTTATCTCATTTCATAGATGACAAACAATAGGGCTGAGCAATATGCAAGTCGCAAAATAGCTGAATTAAAGATGGCTTTCAGATGGTGTTTCTAAGCACATGTGCAGACAATGTTAAACTGAGACATTCAGTAAGTAGTAAGTACTAGCCCTGACTGAAACCTGAAATCTGTCCACAAAACACCACTACCACACCAGCTGCACTCCCTTTCTCCTCCAGTTTAAACACTATTTATCAAAACATCAGTGGCACAACTCATTCCTCCTCCAACCTCTACTCTGCTCACTCCAAACAAGTTCACCTTATCCTTTACCAATAACGTTTCAGCCATAAGTAATCACTTCTTTGATCCTGCAGCCAACAGCAAAAAGTACCAATCCTACCTACCACATACTACCTTTCCTGTCAAAAACACTACAGCACAGTCTTTAATCAAGTCTCTGAATTCCTGTCTATGAACAATCTGTTTCACCCAAATCAGTCACAAAAAAACATAGTCATAGTATAGTATGACATAAAAATGTCATTAAATAAAGTCATAGCATAGTGTTATAAAAAGGTGACAGTATTAGTAGTATAGCAGGTCACAAAACATCTTTAGTATCCTCAACAAAGTCACACTATGTCACATGTATACAATGTTATAAAACAAGTCACCGTATAAAAAAGGACATAGTAAAAGTCCAACAAGTCAGAGCATAGTATGTTATAAAATGGTCACAGTGTGCCAAAAAAGGGATAATGTACAGCGAACCAGTCATTATTGACATTTTATTACACGGCTACTTACTCAACAAATCAATAACTTGACACAAAACAGTCCACCTGAGTCCGACATCACAACTGCACCCATAGCAACAGCCCATTATGCATAGCAACAGTCCATTATACATAGCAAAAGTCTGTTATACATAGCAACGGTCTGTTATAAAGAAATAACAGACTGTAGAACACCGTGATTGACAATCGACTACTCAACAAAGACATGTAATAAAAAAAAAGTCTGACACTTTGACTCACCCCCGTCTTGTCCTCTTCTTCCTTCTCCAAGTTGTCCTGTTGGGTCAGTGACAGCCGCCGACCTTTCTTCAGCCAGGAGTTTGGGTGGAGGCCCCTGCAGCCTTTCAGGGTCCCCCAGTTGACTGTGTCTTTGGGTGGGGAGCCTTTTGGACAAGTCCCCAGGTCTGGTTGTCCACCGGTGGAGCTTATTGTTAAGGGAACAGATGAAGAAGCAGCACTGGAGGCCAGGTGGGAGGCTTTGGTTGTGTAAAGCCCTCGTCTGGTGGCCCAGGTGTGGTCACTAATGAGGAGGTCCAGAGAGTCCATTGATTGTGCAGGGGAGATGGAGGAGATGCTGGGGGAGCTCACCTCCACAGCTCTCCTGGTGCTGCTCGGCTTCCTGTAGAGCTCCTCTTCATCCTCGCCAGAGAGACCTTCAATACTCCCCGAAACGCACGGCCGAAGCTTGGCCATGTACGCTATAGCCGGCTCTGAACGCCGCCGCTGTCTGCGCCGACCATCCAGGGACAGCGAGTCCAGGTTGGGGGACGTGTCCGCAGTCGGTGCGTCCTTGGCGGCGCAGGAGAGGTCTTCGTCCGGCCTTCTGCTGCTGCTGGTTCTCCCCAGTCGGTGTAGCTTCAGACCCTGCGGGCTGTCGGTGTGGGTTTGCTGGTTATCGGGGTCTGTGTCGTGGTCGTAGTCGCTGAACGTGATGATGGAGTCCAGGCTGCCTTGGAGTGTTTTGGGTCTAACGTGCCGTCGGTTGCAGAAGCCCGGCGAGCCGCCGCTGATGTTGTCCAGCTCGTTCTCCAGACTGTCGTAGGATGAGTCTGTCAGAGGGTACGACCAGGACTCTAGCAGGGGAGGAGGAAGACAGAAATCACACAGATGTAAGAAGACAGCGAGAAACTAGCCACTAAATACTTTATGGTTGGTCACTACCAATGAAATAAAAACTAATAATCCTGCATCCCTGTGTCACTTGTGCAATTACTTCTTGTTCTATGCCACACTTTCACGTTTTTATATCAAAATGCATCTAAAGACTTGAACAAAAACATATCTCCGTACCTGATCCTATCTCGTCATCGTTGAGTCTTTGCGGCGGCCCTCCAAACAGCGAGGACGGATCCTCTCCCACGATCTGCTGACAGTGTTCGATCATGAACTTCACCAGCTCGCAAACCTGCAGCGGACAAAAGGACATTTAAATAGTGTAACAAACTGAGGTTCAATCAGAACAACAGAATGTAACAACTCAGTGTTTCTCAAAGTTCATCGTCTAACTAACTTCTTAAGGCTACTAAATACTCTGTAACTTTTGCCAGACTTTATCTCTGGAGTTTGCTTCTTTCCCATCAAACTCAAACTGTGACCTTTTCTCTAAAGCTGATTTGAGAAGTAGAGGAAGTAGTCCTGATCCCAGGCCAGCAGCAGTTCATGAGCTAAATGTGGGCTATCATTTATGACTCACAGACAAAACTAACACACTTCTCTTTGTTCCTGAGCTTAGACAGACTGATTTCATTGTGTTACAACAATCCTGGGTGTCCAAGTCAAAATAACAAGAGTAGCCAACTCTATCTGGGTCAAATTCCACCGTGTATAAAGTTATGTCTTCTTTACCCTCTTAGTTCCTTCTCCCTCCACCTCGGGGCTGCACGGCACTCCGGGAGGCCAAAGCATGCTGGGAGCGATGCACACCGATAAGTTGAAACTGGTCATCTGGTTCTCCTGGGCGTTGCCCTCGATGCCGTGCAGCATGGCCAGCAGGTAGCGAAGCAGCAGGGCGTTTTCTTTAGGCAGGCGGCACATCATCCTGCAGAAAGACGACATTCACGCCGTTCAGTTAAAGGAATGATCTCATCACATGACACTAAAAACACAGAGCAATGACGTGTTCACACCTGAGTAAAGCCAATTGGACCGCCGGTATCATTTGTGTTCATTCACGCTAGACGCGCCGGAGAGGAGAAAGAGCTTGTCTCCATCTTTCTTTCCGCCATCAACCATGGGAGAAATAACTACTGTTGCTGCTTTGCACATGTTGTGGACGTCCCAGATATGTCAGAAAACCAAACGCCGTCATGTCTGGGTTCATAACATCATCCGGCGGTGAGCTTTGGACACTTGATGAGCCGCTACGAGACACCTGATTGGACGAACGCTTTCCCTCGTGAGCTGCTGCTCCCAGCTTTCAAACCACAACCAACATGGCGGCTCTTATTTCACAAAAATAGTTCACCAAAATGTGTTTCTGAAAACATAAGCTGTTAGCTGTGCAGTTGCTGAATCTGTCTTCATTTTAGATCGAGAACGTTTAGTTTTAAAGTTCCTCAGGAGTTTCCAGAGGCTGCGAGTCGCGTCGGACGCCTGTGACATCAAGTAGCACAGACCTCAACTTTACACAAATGAGAAGCGGCCGACGTGAAGGTACGTGTCCACAGCCTCCGTCCTTTCCACGCTTCCCGTTCATTGTCTATGTAAGCAGCCAGGCAATGCATTCTGGTAGCGTGGCTCCACCATTCCAGAGACAGGGCGTCACGTTGTCCGCTCCTCATTTGCACAAAGTTGAGGTCTAGGCTACTTTAATAAATACATAATGAAATAAAGACAGCTTTAGCGAATGCATGGCTTATTTCTCACATCAAATTTTTCAGAAACACATTTCGGTGAACTATTTTCGTAATATAAGAGAAGAAAGTTTCCAAATGAGCCAAATGTTTTTTTGGATTTGAAAGCCGAGAGCAGCAGCCCACGAGGAAAAACATTCGTCCAATCAGATGCAAAGTGCATTGTGTCTAGTGGCAGCCCATCAAGCATCCAATGCTGGAAAGCGAGGCAATCCCTTGTGATAAAAAACGCACCTGTACCGATACAGTGCCATTGCACTGACTGTATCTAGCAAGCCACGCATCACATTGTGCTGTGATTTAATTGCAATAAACAGATCAAAATGATGCCGAAATAACTACATAATGATGCCGATTTGTAAAAAGTCTGAATTCATGTTTTGTCTGGTCTGTCCGCAAGGCGACAAGCAAACTACTTTTAAAATGCTTGTTTTGTGAATGGAGTTCTGATGGATCAGTGCCAGGCTATGCAGCTGCTCCATCAACAACTTAACGTCATCTAGTTGGCATAAATACGGCAGCGACGTTGTTGTTTCTACCAGAGACAGTCTGTGGTTTATACACAAACATTTGTACAGATATGATGTACTATCATAGCTCTGGGTGACCACAGACACATACTAGAGTCTTTTCCTCCATTGCTGATTGAACGTCAGTGACGTCAGTGACCTGAGTGACGACAGGAGGAGAATCTCAACGCTGATAGGCTTTCACTGCAGCATCCCGCGGATACGCTCTTGGTGTGAAGACACCATAACAATATAGTAGTGTGTGCCTGTTACCTCTTTATGTCCTGCACTTGTTCTCCCTCATCCTCCTCTTCCTCCAGCACATCTATCCATTCTTCTAACAGCTCACAGCAGAGCAAGCTGCTCGGGATGCTGCGCAAGAAATCCTGAAAGACATGCACACATCAGTTAATAATCACGTACAAATCATAGTTTATTGTGTATTTCCAGGTGTTGGTTGAGTGATTTGGTGTAAAGATGTTTTGATGACTTGGTAGAAGTGACAGATAAAACCATTAATATAAATGAGAACATCTCCGGTGTAAATAAATACGTGACACAGTTTAAGCGCTCATGTACAGCAGCTCTCTCCGTTAACCCTCCAGATAATAACAGATTATAATCCAGATTACACTAACAAGCCAATCTAGGCTCCTCTGCAGTGAACAGCTTGTCCTGCTAACGTGGCCGAGGCTGAGGAGGAGGAGGGAAGCCGATTCGTGTTGTGCTTACAGATGTGGGTCAATAAGGTAAATAACACATGAACACCATGGTGCTGCAGTACGTTGCTATCAGGGCTGCGTGTCAGCAACAATCTGGTGATACGTATCATGATAGAGGGGTGACGATTCTATATATATATTACTATATATCATGATTTTTTATAATCTAATTTTAGTCACCTTAAAGACTCCGGCGATGAGAAAGACGTGGTCTCTTGTCAGAGGAAGTTGAAACTCTCCGGCGTCCAGAGAGTCCCTCAGCTCCCTCACAGCCCGAGCCCCCGCCGGGCGCCGGAAGATCCCCCGCGTCCACGAACCCTCGTGGTACAGAAACGCCATCATCTCCTGGTGAGGGAGAGAGTTTGTTTCTTTACCGTCACAATACTGAGTGAGAAACGAGGTGTAACTGAACCGTGCCCACTCACCATGATCGGCTTTGGCAGAGCGTCCTCTATGCACACGTTGCTGAGCGGCTGGCTGAACAGGCAGCCGCGGGGCCCGCCGGCGAGGGACAGCTCGTTCAGGTGAGAGGAGGAGCCTCGCCAGAAGGCCCAGGTGATGAGGGAACGCCTCCTTTTAAAAGGCTTCTGAGACCACTCTGAGAAGACAACACAGTATCCCAGAATGCATCAGCAAAAAGGCTCATTCTACTGTTTTCATTACTTTTTTTGAATGAGGCGAAGTCTGATGGACCCCATGGGATCTTATTTCATAAAGAAATATGAATGGTAGTCAACGGAGAGAGAAAGACCAGGAGTCGTTGGATAAAACTTCACCTCTCTATAACGACCTCACCTGCAGATACGTGCGGCGTTTCAACAGGTCGAGGCTTCATAATGAACTGGCACTGCTTGAACACCTGCATCTGCTCCATCTGCATGGCCCGCTGACAGTCTACGTCCCCGCCGCCGCCACCGCCTCCCTGAGACACCGTGAGTCTCACATGACTCATCTGGATACTGAAGGGAAACTCGTGACCTGAGACGGAGGACAAGAAAGCCGTATCACTCTCTGGATGCACCGTAACATCACGTTATTAGAATACAAACAATTAAAGGACGACAGAATCTGATGATATTTAGTCAAACCAACCAATCAGAGGGTAGGGGGCGTTGTCCCTCTTGGAGATGACCCACAGCTGGTAGTCTTTCACATTTCCCTGAGCAAATACACAGACAAAGATGATGATAAAAACAAGACACAGCCTCAGAGAGAACAGGATGTTAGAAACCACACAGACGGTCCTAAAATATATTTTAGGAAGCGGAGATGTGACAAAGGAGAGTATTCTCCTTCAGCCTTCACATGCTGAGTGTTTATCACATGGAACTGGCACAACTGAGCCGACGTTAGGCTGCAGGGCTTCTGTGAAAACATCACCCGTTGTTGTTCTGGGTTTGGGAAGAAGTATTCGAGGATGTTGGGACAGTAGGCTTGTCGCGGTAGTCGGTGTTATCGGTGTTACATGGTGGTTGGGCACACACCGATTACATTACGTATCCATCGTCCCCACCATCGTTTTGCTTTTTCTTTTACAGAAATAAAACCCATTTAGTTCATTTTCACGTATCAGAGGCAGGTTATCAGTACAAAGTCGGACGACAGGCGCTATAAACTGAAAGTGAATCCAACATACATAAGGAGTCTCAGCTCCGAGTCAGATTTCACACACATGGGACGAGACGATGGCGGAGGATTTGGTGTCGAAGCGAGAAGCAAAAGCTTTCAGATTTCAGATTTGAACCATAACGTTAATGAGGTAGTCGCAGTGCGGAGGACGGAGCGGTAACAGCCGGCCCCGCAGCGAAAGCTCTGCCGGAGAGACCAGACACACCGCCACCCGACGGTAAAGATCAAAATAAGTGCATTACACACATTGAGCGTCATCTTTTCTTGTAAAATGTCCGGTGTAGCGACATTACTTTTTGCAACCTAAAAATCACAAGTTGCGTTAAAGTGTTAAAGGAATTAGAGGCGTTGCCCTAAATTAAACATGATCAACACATTTACAGTATTATCTGGGGATAAAAATAAGATACTAGTGTCCACATTCTCATCACAAAGAGACAGACTAAACATATATATCGCTCTTTATGAAAGCAGGAGGAACTGATTGTCTTCACTCACTATGATGCCGAACTGCTGCAGGGCCAGTCGGATCACCTCGTTGGTTGAATCTGAGTTGCTGACCGGGAGCGTCTTGGTCTAATCGGGGGTGGAGAAGGACATACTGACATATATGGTGCAAGATCAACAGCACATCACGTACTCTACACAACAAGTATCACTACAAAAACACTTGATTATATATATATAAAAATCTTACAGGTACATGTAAACGTAGATCAAACTTACGACAGCAAAAGTATTGATTCCCTTCCCGTACACTCTGAGAGGAATAGTTTTAGGTTCCTCCTTCTCTTTCTCTTCTTTTATGAGACTGGAGGGAAAACAAAGAGGAGACATGAAGCGTCACATTTCTCTACAAAAACATATAGACGCACTTTATGTTGATGCATGAAGGCCGAGTTTACCTTTTGAGGAGGGAGAGCCATCTCTCTTTCTGATCTGCTGAGCTGAGGGGAACATGGAGAACATGTTAGTTCACAGATTAACACTACGAGACTCACAATAAACCTGTTATTGTCCTTTTTTAGTGGGAGCTAGCAGGTCAGCAGTAGATGTCACATAGAAGTGGTGTACATCATCTGAAAGCTGGGAACCTGAAGATTAATTTGAGATGCAGTTCAGCACTGTGTGTCAAGTTGTGCAAGTGTATAATGGCTATTATAGAAGTATATGATGGTCATCCCCATGCTCTATTATGTCTCATAAGTTGCTGCAGCAATTTTTGGGACGATACCATTTGTACAGATTTGGTGCTAAATTTAACAATTTTTTACCACTCAAGAATTGATAAAAATGATTAATAATCCCTCCAATTCACACCAAGACCTTGAGGAACACCATAGAAAAAGCCATGCTGTGATTTGGTATCAACACTTTTGACATTTGGAGCAAGAATTGCATTTTCGGCGATTGGATGGTGAGCACTTCTGTTGTGTAAACTGCTCAGAAACCTCCTTATTGTCAATCTAGCTAGGAAAGCCATCCATCCTCTGAATGCTCTAGGTCTCTAGTCTGATCCATCCATCCTCTGAATGCTCTAGGTCTCTAGTTTGATCCATCCATCCTCTGAATGCTCTAGGTCTCTAGTTTGATCCATCCATCCTCTGAATGCTCTAGGTCTCTAGTCTGATCCATCCATCCTCTGAATGCTCTAGGTCTCTAGTTTGATCCATCCATCCTCTGAATGCTCTAGGTCTCTAGTTTGATCCATCCATCCTCTGAATGCTCTAGGTCTCTAGTTTGTGGCTGTAAAGTTTCATGAGGCTGTGATTATCCTAGAGGTCACCACAGGTCATTTTATACAGAGAGGTCAAAGTTCAGAAAATAGGTCTCCTATGAGGACTAACATCATCACACATGAATACAGTTGGGCTCAATGGATCCACAAGAGTCTCAGCTTTACAGTGATACCCAATTTATGTAATTCAGGGACCCCAGTATGCAGAAATATTCAGTTTGACTCTCTATACAAGTGCTCATCCTGTCTGTTTTCTGTTCATTTGGCATTTTAAAGGTCGTGTTTACAGCCTCACCAACATATTTACTACTGGAACATAAACACATTTAACAGCCTCTGACGTGAGGCGGCGTGAACATAAACCATGAACCCGAGCAAAGTTTAGAGAAAGATAAAGTTTGAGTTTAACTAAAATATCTCATTAGACTCAGTCTGTGTGTGTGAGAGTGTTACCTGAACGTTGCCACACAGTTACAGGTGGGCCAGCCCATGACGAAGCTCCTCTCTGGGTTGGTGCTTCCCTCACACACCTCGTCCATGCAGCCCGCCGTCCACATCTCACACACACACACCTGGGCCTTCAGCTTGAAGTGGTTGGCTGATCTGGGAAAAGAGAGGAACGGCATTAACCTAATTCACCAACTGAAGGGCACGAGGAGCAGCCAAAAATATGCTCACACTTACTTGGCTTTGGCGATCACCAGGATGTCGGTGAACAGGAAGAGGTGTCGGTCCTGAGTCTGCATCCCGGTCTTCAGCTGGGCGTGTCCGTGGAGAAGGAACGACCGATCGGTGCCGACGAGGAAGGACTGGACCAATGAGCAGGTCTCTGGGCACACAGGAACCAGGACGCTCTCTCTGGAACACAAACACACAGAGACAAAAATCACTCACATGTTTTATTTTATACGTTCAAATATAGAATAGAATATCCACTATGATATGTGAAGATTCGGGATACCTAGAGATACATACACGTCCTCTCTCACTCCAACTTCTGTAATGTTACGCAGACTTGGTGCAATATCAAAACAACCCGTGCTACCACTTCTACTGTCTCTTACAGTACATAACACAATAACTTGTACTGTACTGGTAATACTAAGCAGCTGCTGACTAATTAGGTCAAACCTTCCTCTCTTATAATGAGATTATAGGGCTGTCAATCGATTAAAATGTTTAATCGGGATTAATTGCATGATTGTCCATAGTTAATCGCGATTAATTTGCAATTAATCGCAATTTTTTTTCTGTTCAAAATGAACCTTAAAGGGAGATTTGTCAAGTATTTAAAACTCTTATCAACATGGGAGTGGGCAAATATGCTGCTTCATGCAAAAATCAATTGGAAATCAATTAACAACACAAAACATTGACAAATATTGTCCAGAAACTGCAGAAATATTGCCCCAAACTGCATGTGATTATCATAAAGTGGGCATGTCTGTAAAGGTGAGACCCGTGGGTACCCATAGAACCCATTTACATTCACATATCTGGAGGTCAGAGGTAAAGGGACCTCTTTGGAAATGGCTATGCCAGTTTTTCCTCGACAAAATGTAGCGTAAGTTTGGAGCGTTATTTAGTCTCCTTCCTCCTTCATTAGTACGACATGGTTGGTACCAATGGATTGATTAGGTTTTCTGGTTTCTTATGATGTCAGTATCTTCACTCTAGCTTTAAAACTGAGCCTAAACAACCTAAAAATCGCAAGTTGTGTTAATGCGTTAAAGAAATAATGAAAGCATGTTTGGCTGTGACGTCGTAGAGTTAACACAAAGACGTAGTCAGCCTCCGTCTCTCTCTTATGACGGCTTTATTAGATTATTCACTTCAGATCTCCGTCTCCCTCCCTCATCACCAAATACAAAAAAAGCTTCCAAATACTGACATTTTGCATGATCCACTTTGACGTTAAGATTCAATAAGAGAATAATAAGAGACCACAGGACTCGTCGTTATGTAAACTGTGTAATGTAATTTGAAGTCATGTGCGTGAACGTTGGATCTAAAAGAAGCCGCAGTGCTCGCATCCTTAAATTGAACTTTTTCCAAGGCAAGATTTGAAAAGGGATCTTTCAAAATTGTTAGTAAATAGGATAACAGTGAAAGATATATATATACATGCATTTGCATAAAGCAGCATATTTGCCCACTCCCATGTTGATAAGAGTATTAAATATGATTTCATATGTCAGTGATATATCGTATTAGCCATGTGCACACTTGGAGCGAGAGTAATGTCATAACACAGAGGCCTAGACGGCGTCAGCTCTCCGGGTCTTTGTGGTTGGTGGGTGTTATTTAGCGAGGCGCCCCCCCTCCTCCTCTGTCGGAGCTTTTTAATGAGGTTATTTCTTCTTCACTTTCCCGCTCCATACGTTCAGAGACAGAGCTATTTATAGATGCCTGATCCTCTAATAACTAGTTACAGGAGGATTATCTATCCTGGTGGATTCAACACCTCGCTCTGGGTTGTGCCTGGGGCATGCGAGTGTGTGCGTGCACATGAGTAAGAGTGTGGTTTCAGGGTTTTGTCCAACTGACCTCAGTGACCTCTGTGTAAGTGACACTGAACATCAACTGGGATGACTTAAACTGCAGGATGTCGTGCCCTATCGACACCGAATACATCCAGACTCATCTGTGTGAATACATACACGTGTGTACATAAGTATGAGCTGGTTGTAAACCGCAACAACCGCAACTACACCATTAACTTACAGATTCAGCCACCTAGAAAATTAAGAAGCCCCTGCCCTGTTTGTTTCTCAGACTTATGGAGTCTTTAAATGTATTTTACCGTACCTGGAGAGAGTCTTGGACCTGATGAGAGCCTTGGTGATGACCAGAGACGGGGCGGACTGGCGCCGACAACTCTGAGACTTCGTCCACTACAAGAGACAAAGAGAGACGATGATAATCAACCAAATCAAAACACTGTCTGACCACTGCATTATTAACATTTATGTATCCAGGGTGTAACAGAAAGTCGCATTTGAACACTTAAAACAGCTGTAAAATGATCTGAATGATGACTTCTATCTGCTAATACAAAGACACATTTCTCTGCTTTACTAAAAAAAGGTTCAAATCCCACAAAGAGACAGACTTTACTCCACGCTTCATGTCATGTTTACACTTTCCCCCGTTCGTTACACAAGCATCCTAACGCATCCATCACGTCGTCGGGACCGACTGTGGCCTTCCGCAGATTGAAGCAGGAGAATTTAAACACGGAGGAATGTCGGAGAACGAAGATTAGCCAGGTGACGGCATGGCACAGTCTGTGTTGCCGTGTCGGTACACAGCAGCCTCGATCTGTCTCTGCCGTGACACTCCTGACCTCTCTCACACTTCAACTACTCACTGAAAAACAGCTGGAATTTTGTAGAAAGCTGTCTGTCATATAGCATTTTGCATGTTTATGATGCTAAAATCAGCACATATAACATAACTACATCATGTTTTATCAATACAAAAGTTGTTTAAGTCAAATTAAAATAAGACCCTACCAGTCGCTGCTTGCAGCCGTAATGAGATCCTACTTTTCTTGGCTTTGATTCTATTATCCGAGTTTCCCCACAGTCATTAAAGGTTCATTTAATCTAATTGTAGAAGGATTTGTGAGCTTGAAGAAAGGTGACATTTACACAACCACAGTTCTTGACATGGTCACCTAATTGTTGTGTTTATCACGGTCATTACGGCGAGCACGAAGCCAGCAGCAACGTAGCACAAACACACACACGGTCTGTTGGACACTCGCTAAGTAAAGTGGCTGCATGTGTCCTCGACACTACACGCTGCATCGTGGCTGCTGCAGGAACGCTCCCGGACGGGTGAACTGTGGACTCAATAGTCTGTTGTGCTCGTACACTGCAGCTGGCGCACCGCTGCATGGGACGCACTGATCTTGTCGGTTAATAATCGGTTAACGAGGGTCGGTTATCGGTTAAAAAAATATATATTTTAAATTAGCATCTCTAGTTTCGACCCACGCCGTCGTTGCGGAAGTGCAGCGCCCACACTCCGGTTCCCTTCTCTGGTAAACACTGTTTTGTCAGTACTGTTGCTTGCATTGTTAATGCCGTTAAAGTTGACATGCTGATGTTTAGTAGGTATGTCTACAATGTCAAGGCCTATGGAAAGGAGGCTGCTACTTTTTGTTATCCTTGGTCAGCAAGCAGTAAACATGCCGATTAGTTTGAAGGCGGTAGTACTAGCGCATCATTGGTGACCTTCATCTTGCAGGTCGTAGCAAGTCATCACCAACGTTACTACAATTCATCCTGAAGGGATCATGAATGTGTAAACCAAATTTCATGGCAATCCATCCAATAGTTGTTGAGGTATTTCAGTCCGGACCAAAGTGGTGGAACCAACCGAATGACATCACAGCCACCAATTTGTCTGTCGGCCTTTCAGTGAAGAAAAGATCAATCCCACCGCCACACATTTCTGACTTTTCACAGCGTAATATCATTGGTTTAGCGGGGTCACACGGCGGTGAAACATTCCTGACACTCCGGCCACAACATGTTACCTTTCACTCCCAAAATAAACAGAAGCTCACGTGGAGATATGGGCTATACGTTGGGAAATACTACTGACCAACAACAGCAAGGCTCTCATACTACTACTCCTCAATCATGCAGCAGGTGCCACAATATATAAAAGAAGAGGAGAACATGTTGAACGTAACAGTCTGATTCCCACTGGTGTAAATGATAAGTGCTCTTCCCCGGAGCTTTCTGGGCTGTTTCATTAACCGTTAAGGGATTTGGGTTCATCACAGGTGGAACTGCACATCTCCAGCGTTCCCTGTATTTACTCAAACTGTCAAAGAGTCGTCAATAAACTGTATTTCTTTATCTGTTTCATTTAGAACATAAAGGTGAGAAGTTGGAGCCGATGTAGAAATCAATCATTAATGAAAACAAGGATGCAGCAGGAAAGTTACCTATAAGCATTAACAGGACTTCTTGCAGACACTAAAGTTAATAACTGTTAATAAATAAATTAAATAATTAAGCAAAAACTAATTAAATCAGCAACACAAGAAAAGGAGCACTCCATTAAAACATGAGGTTAATAGGTAGGTTTACATATTATGCAAAAATAAATAAATAAATAAATTCAGCCGCATGCCTTCCTCAAACAACAAGCAGTCAAGTCAACTATAAACGTATAATAAACCAAACCAAATGGAAAGTATAACATCCTAAATAGGCACAAAGGGCAGGTGCAGTTCACAGTAGCACTGCAACTAATGATTATCTTCATTATCAATTAATGTGCTGATTATTTTCTCGAACCATCAATTAGTCGTTTGGTGTATAAATATTAGAAAATTATGAAAACAAAAATGTCCATCACTATTTTTCAGAGTTTGACAAGTAGAAAACTGCAGAAAACTACATAATCAACCACCCAACTGCTGGCTTATAGATCTGATTTTAACACCACAGTTATATATATATGAATTATTAATTTACAAATATGATAAACAAATTAATTTATGTAGACTAAACAATGTCTGTAATTAACTTGTTGAAAGCTACATATTACACTAGTTCACCAATCAGTGGTGATTGAGCAGAGACTACGCTTGTTAATATGTTGTAAAATTTGCCCACAAATGACATAACATTTAATAATTAAAAACATAATTTAGTTGATAAAAGGTAACCCACCCATCCCCCCATTTAAAAAATCATAAGACACTTAATAAATGGTTATAATGCACTAAAATTATTTATTACTTTGTCAACTATAACTCCTGCTGTGAAGCATCCATAACTGATAACTGTATGCTTGATGACACAATATAACATAGATGCTGTAATCCTATATGTGATTACACAAATCCTTAGTGTGTTATTATTATTATTATTATTATTATTATTATTAATAATAATAATAATCAGCATTTTATTAACCATTTAATGAAGACACATTATTATATATTGTTAATAATTACATTTCTAAACACTTAAAATATTCATATATCTGCATACAACTACATTATAGTGTGTTATTAATCAATTTATTAACCGTTTATTGAAGACAAGTTATTATATATTGTTACCAAGCATTCATTATTTGTTTATACATTATTAACAGACGCTTAATGAGTTTAAATTGTTAACAATTATGTTTCTAAACACTTAAAATCTCCATATATCTGATTACAACTATATTATAGTGTGTTATTAATCATTTAAAAACATATTATACTGCTAATATATTATACATAAAATAAAATGATGCCACATTAAATAAGATAAATAAATAAAATTACATGATGATATTAACTGATGTTTTAGGTTAGTTGAATTGTTTGCTATTAATCAATAATAATTAATAAAAAGCGTAACATTGTTTATGGTTGTCTGTGGTATTTTAGACACCACCATCCTAAAATGTTACTTCCTTCTGTTGTTTGACTGTTGTCTAACCTCTCACCCGACTGGACCAGCCAACAGGACAATACACTCATTCATAAAGCAGCTACCTCCGAGCAAAATATGATGTAAGATAGAATAAATAAAGACACAAAAATAACTGATTTTTCCATTTTTATAAGCCGCCTGGTCTGGAGACGAACTGTTCCTCCTTTGTGCACTCAAGTTAAAGTTATTGAACCAAAATAAATCACCAAATCTACATGTAAAAAGAGGAGATATAAATGCTTACCCGTTTGTTCTCCTGCTGTCGGCTGAGGCTGTCCTGTTGCTGCTGCTGTGGAGACATGTTGTCCATCCAGTGTTAGGAGTCACTGGAAACGTCTAGACCTGATGCGTAATTGGAGATCTGAGAGGAGGGAAATGAGATGAAGTTAGTAGAGCACACAGCTATATCTCTCTCTCTCTGTCACCATCAGTGAAAGGCTGTGCTGTTGTAACCGAAAGCACCTCCTCCTGTCTGGATTATCACTGACTGTGCCACTTCTTAATGCGTCTTTACGAGGCGGTGCCAAATGCTCTGCAACAAATAGGCCCATCTATTTTTAACCATTCATTCAGCAGACAATCACATTTACCCTCAAAACAAACTATGAACAGGAGTATTGGGTGAAAACAGACGTTTAGTTTGGGGATCAGCTTGTGGACTCCAGATTCACCAAACTGCATTAGAAAAAAGTTGAATCATTTCCAATCAATCAACACTATAAATCCGAAAATCACTGTTTTCTATTGGCAGAAACAAGATCACTTATATTAATAGATTAGATTTATACAAACACATCTCTGAATTCTCGCCTCATCTCATATAAAGTTGAATAAAAGTGTAAAATATTGACTTGAACATTTATGCGAATATTTCCTCCTCCTCCTTTAACATAAAAACCTAAACTGACATGCCATTCATGGATAATTGGAAAATATGTTAGCATTACATATTAAAAAAAAAAAAATACATGTATTATATTATTTTAAGAACAATTAAAAAATGTTTGTTTTGGATTTTTAGAGGCCTGAAGAGGGGAACATTTCAAAGCATTTTAGAAGAAACAAAGCAAAAACTATGAGAAAAGAAAGTAAGAAAAAAATACACTTCATTGTGAGTAACCAAATTTATTATCTTTTTTAATTATCTACCCTTTAATCCTCTACCACTCCTTGGTGCCCCCACGTTAGAAAGAAACAGCAAAAGTGCCCTCTTGGATGCCCTTCCAGTAGAGAAAACATGATAAAGTGCCCTCACGATGGAGAAAACATGATAAAGTGCCCTCTAGCGTGCCCTTAAATTGAGAAAACATGATAAAGTGCCATTTAGGGTGCCCTTCCAGTAGAGAAAACATGATAAAGTGCCCTCTAGCGTGCCCTTAAATTGAGAAAACATGATAAAGTGCCCTCTAGGGTGCCCTTCCAGTAGAGAAAACATGATAAAGTGACCTCTTGGGTGCCCTTAAATTGAGAAAACATGATAAAGTGCCATATAGGGTGCCCTTCCAGTAGAGAAAACATGATAAAGTGACCTCTTGGGTGCCCTTAAATTGAGAAAACATGATGAAGTGCCCTCTAGGGTGCCCTTCCAGAAGCGAAAACATGATAAAGTGCCCTCTAGGGTGCCCTTCCAGTAGAGAAAACATGATAAAGTGACCTCTAGGGTGCCCTTAAATGGAGAAAACATGATAAAGTGACCTCTTGGGTGCCCTTCCAGTGGAGAAAACATGATAAAGTGCCCTCTAGGGTGCCCTTAAATTGAGAAAACATGATAAAGTGCCCTCTAGGGTGCCCTTAAATTGAGAAAACATGATAAAGTGCCCTCTAGGGTGCCCTTCCAGAAGCGAAAACATGATAAAGTGCCCTCTAGGGTGCCCTTCCAGTAGAGAAAACATGATAAAGTGACCTCTAGGGTGCCCTTAAATGGAGAAAACATGATAAAGTGCCCTCTAGGGTGCTCTTAAATGGAGAAAACATGATAAAGTGCCCTCTAGGGTGCCCTTAAATGGAGAAAACATGACAAAGTGCCTTCTATGGTGTCTTACATGCTAGAAAAGTCAGGAGGTCAGGACAAAGAATGGTTGACTTTGCAATTATTACTATTGTTAACAGCACTGGAATCTGTCGGAGCCCAAACAAGGAGAAATAAAACAACAAACTCAAAGGAATCCTGAGAACATTTTCTAAACTGAAAGAAGTTATTTAGATCCGTTATTAGATTATGTGTCTGACGTGCGTTAGCTCCAGGCTCTCCATCCGTCTGAAGACACTTTATTAGATTCCAGTGTGTCATGAATAGTACTGACGGCAATCTGGGCCATAAGGTTGTAATGTAGGACACATTCAAACCTTAAATGAAGTGATTCTGCTTCAATTAACTCGACAAAGAGACGGCATCTTTGATCTGTAAAGCAGATATTCATTTACCAAAGCTGTGATGAAACACTTGGCGAATAACTGGATTAATTTAGGACTATATATTTATAAGGATGGAGGGAGGAAATCTGGACAAAGAGGACATTTCCAGAAGGACAAATGATTATCGCCCCAAAATCGATTGTCCTTCTAAAAACAGAAGTGGGCCACAAACTGGGCTAAAGCAGAACAAGGCCAGAAAGTGAAGAACAGAGACGCAGAGGATTCATTCCCCAAATTGGCCACAATCAGCCCCGTTAAAAGTGGATCACTTCAATGATTACCGTCCCTCATGTTGATAATGAACAGCCTTCGGCATGGCAAAGAAAAGCACCGCACGCACCCCTCCTCACTGGCTCCCAACCCTTCCCGCTACAAACACACTTTCTCCAGCCTTAAAGCATCAAGCAGTCTGCAAATCTAACAGGTAGTCCCAATGGTGGGGGGCAAAAGTAATGCAGCTTGTCACCTGTATACAAGAATGACAAAGTGCCCTCTAGGGTGCCATTCCAGTGGAGAAAACGTGTTTAAGTGCCCTCTAGGGTGCACTTTCAGTGGAGAAAACATGATAAAGTGCCCTCTAGGGTGCCCTTCCAGTAGAGAAAATGGTATAAAGTGCCCTCTAGGGTGCTTTTACAGTTGAGAAAACATGATAACGTGCCCTCTGGGGTGACCTTCCAGAGGAGAAAACTTGATAAAGTGCCCTCTAGGGTGCCCTTCAAGTAGAGAAAACATGATAAAGTGCCCTCTAGGTGGAGAAAACATGATGAAGTGCCCCCTAAGGTGCCCTTCCAGTAAAGAAAACATGATAAAGTGCCCTCTAAGGTGCCCTTCCAGTAGAGAAAACGTGTTTAAGTGCCCTCTAGGGTGGCCTTCCAGTAGAGAAAATGGTATAAAGTGCCCTCTAGGGTGACCTTATAGTGGAGAAACGTGATGAAGTGCCCTCTGGGGTGACCTTACAGTAGAGAAAATGGGGTAAAGTGCCCTCTAGGGTGCCCTTCCAGTGGAGAAAACATGACAAAGTGCCCTCTAGGTGGAGAAAACATGATGAAGTGCCCCCTAAGGTGCCCTTCCAGTGGAGAAAACATGACAAAGTGCCCTCTAGGTGGAGAAAACATGATGAAGTGCCCCCTAAGGTGCCCTTCCAGTGGAGAAAACATGACAAAGTGCCCTCTAGGTGGAGAAAACATGATGAAGTGCCCCCTAAGGTGCCCTTCCAGTGGAGAAAACGTGATAACGTGCCCTCTAGGGTGCCCTTCCAGTGGAGAAAATGTGCCCTCTAGGATCACTATCAGATTTATTTTGTCATATAAATATTTAAATTAAAATACAAAAACATCATGAAAACAAAACAGTAAATCATCAAAAACAAAATCATAGGCATCAACAGAACTGTGGTTTTAAAATCCTCTTTAATTAATGGAGATACAAAACAATGGTTGAATAGAAAATAATTCAATAATAATATTTGTATTTTTGAGCGGAGATTAACAGCGGTGGAAAACTGTTTCACCATCCTCCCGGAACCATCCCAAATTTAAAATCTTTGTTTTTCTATAATATCATTAATGAATCATTCAAAGTGATCTTTAATATAAATCAAACATTAAAAAAATTGTTTCGTTCATGAATTTATAATTTATCCCAAACTTTTTTTTTTAATTTTAAAAAGTAATTTTATTGTTTTTTTAATATATATATTATTTGCATTTTTGTTTTGATTTTGATTAGTAATTATTTAAAGAAAAAATATATACATATAATTTTATATTTATTATTCATTGCCTGCTGTCAGGTCTGAGCGAAAATATATATATTATCAAAAATATATATGTTCATATCATTTAAAATATAATAAAATGGACATGTAGAGTTGTAAACACTCAATCCTGACTGGAATAAAACATCTTCAACCTGTGTACAGACTGTGTGTGTTTTTATTTACCTATTTTCTCCTTCACTGGAGGCAGGACACAAACCGGACCTATAAGAGATGAGAAAGAAGACACATTTAAAACAAATATTCTGTAACACTGAATACTTTTTAACATGTTATTTCATATAGACATATAGCAAAATATAGATGACAGTGGACGAGCAAAATCTGCAGAAATAAACTAACATGCAGTAACAAATAAACCCAAAACTGTCTCATCAGGTGACGCTTCTTTCACTCATTTTATCCAAATATATCTCAGCTGGATAATCAGATTTAGGCAATTACACAATATTAAATACCAAATATAGATTTACAGGAACTAATGGAGAATTAGTGATGATAAACCAGCTTTAATCCTGTCAATATGATCAGTTAAACATTGATGTTTAAATTTTTTTTTTTTTTTTAAAATCGCAATAAAAATCAATATCAAATCGAATCGGCACCCAAGTATCGTGATAGACTGTCAGTGTTGGTGACTTCCTCTGTAGATTTAGGGACTTTTGGAGCTGGTTCTGCTAGCTACTTTCATCGGAAAAGAGTTGCCAACTCTGGGATGGAGTTCAAATCTAGCGTACTCCTGCTAGTTTCTCAACATTACCGACTCTATTGCTCTCAAGATATCTAAAAAAATTGAACATTTTCCTGACGTGACATCCTTACAATTTCTAAAAGATACACAACCTACCAACTGTTATGTTATTCATGGTTTACTAAATAAAAGCACATGTTTATGACGGCATATTAGAGCCATTCTAGGTAATATTATAATAATTACGGAGTCAGGGGAGGGGTAATATTCCGAGGGAAACTTGGCAACTTTATGAGAAAACACACAAATTTGCAAGATTATAAAGTCATAAATTTACGAGAAAAAAAATACGGAAAATAGTGGAATTTACAACTTTAATCTCAGAGAATATCCAAGTTTTTTTCTCGTAAATTTATTAATTTAATCTGGGAAATTCAGATTTTTTCAATTTCAGAATCTAAAGTTATTTGGACTGTAAAGGCAGTTTATATATTTGATCCATTAGCATGTATGTACAGTGGCGTATAAGGGCAATTGTAGGTAAAAACAAAAAATAATAATTCTGGGGGAGGGGAGTAATATTCTGAGAAAAAAAAACCCCAGATTAAATTCATCTGGTCTGGGAACGCCTCTGGGTCCCCAGGAAGAGCAGGATAATGTTGCTGGGGAGAGGGACGTCTGTAATTCCCTGCTTAGCCTGCTGCCCCCGCAACCTGGCCCCGGATAAGCGGAAGAAAACGGATGGATGGAGAAAATGACAACTCTTTAAAATCACAAAGAGACAGGACTTCATACAAATATTTTATTTCTCTTAACCATCAAATGCAGGATGCACCGAAGCTGCAGAAACATTCACTCACTGTATGATTGAACATCTGATCAGCTAAAAGTACCGGTACAGTATATTTAAAGGGAGGACCACAAACTACGAAGGTACCTACTCTTTCTGGTTGGTGTTACACTACTTTCCAGTTTGAGAGCTCAGCAATCTTGTTTTGACTCTCATCAATGTCCAATCTAATTCATCTTTATCTAAACTCTCCCACAGCAGCTTCATTAAGTGTATTCAAGACAATAGCAGCCATAACAACTGCAAAGTTGTCTACCCACAAAGGCCTTCCTTGACATGATTTGCACACTTAATATTCAGCAGACAAAAAAACATGAAACATGAAAATAGACATACAAAATATTTTGTATAAACATTGCAAATGAGCGTAGATACAAAGCATTGTCCTGTAGTTTTATCAGTAACAAAATAAAAGCTCCTCCGTGACAACTTGCAGGAAAAATAAAAATAAAACTTGCAAACATGTCCCACATGGGGGGGGAGTGGGTCGACGTAAAACCGAAAAAGAGAAGATCGGGTTTGTGCAGCAACAAAGATCCATGAGAACCGCGTATCCGTGATGCAGAGAAAAGTTAGTATCTGCGGCGCTTGTTATTTGGCCCATCAAAGACTCCCCCTACTGGACTCCCCCTCCCAAATCCTGGTGCTGGTCCAACCTGAGGGCCCAACGGCTGCTGTTGCTGCTGTTGCGGCTGCTGCTGTTGCTGCTGTTGTAGTTGTTGTTGTTGCTGCTGTTGCTGCTGCTGTTGTTGCTGCTGTTGCTGCTGCTGTTGTTGTTGCTGCTGCTGCTGCTGCTGCTTTGGGGACTCAACCTCTGGTCGCCCCCCCATTGATCCACCCTGCGGGTATCTATCGTTTCGCTGAGGTATCATGGAGTCCGCGTTACAAAAAAAGACGGGAATGATGTATAATCGGGAGCACGTTTGGGGATTCGACACGAATACGGTGCATCCAGAAAATGTCAAAGAGTTGATCCAAGAGTTGATCCATCCGAGAGTGAAAGGAACGGTGAACCAAGCAGACAAAGGGAGAGAGAGGAGACTATTAGTTAAGTCTACAGTTTTAAGTCCTTTTGTGCCTGTTATAAGGCAATGCTATGGTATGGTCTATGCCGACGATGCACTAATTGAGGGATAAATCTAGTATTCCTGATACATTACCATGGCTCCGTTCTCGGACATCAACGGTGTCCCCATATTTGCGGTCCCCTCTGGGCCAACGGCTCCTCCCCTTCCACTCATTCCCATCATCTGACCCTGGTTACCAGTGGGCCCCGGAGAGCCCTGGTTATAGCCGTCTACACGCAAAACAACGGAGCATTGGTTTGTCATTTGGCGGGGTCAGTGTAACGTATCCCAACGCCCCACAACGCTACGACTAATATCAATGACTTAAGTTAACGTTGGCTTTTGGTCGACAGCTAGTATTATCTGATGAGGAATAACATTTAGAATTGGTATTTTGTTTTTAAAACAACTTTGCTACTCATTGAAAATGCACCTTAAATGGTACACATTTATCAGTTAACAGTTCGGTCATTAATGGTGCCTTCAAATGGGGTCGTGTTTACCGTGTTCACGAGATGAGGTCATATCAACCTTTTCCTCTGTCATTATGCCTTTGCATTTATTGTATTATGTTACCCCACTTGCTAGACGCGAACAGTAATGTTAATATTGCTGTTGCTTAGCAGCGGTGTTCTCACGACTTAACCACTTGAACGCCACGCATATTGTGTACACGACTTCCCATGTTGTAAACACGAGCTCACGAATTTCATTTGAAGGCACCATAAGAAACGTCCTGTTAGTGTCAAATGAAAAATGAACTAACAACCAAAAACCAACGTCATTTTAAAGTAGTCAACAGTTATATATATATATATATATATCATGTTAAAGTAGATATTAACAGTCACATTATACAGGTAGAACAGACCGAGACAGCAGATTGTGTAATTAATAATGAGAGGTTCTCCCTTTGACACCTAAACTTTGAGGCCAAGTGGCAACGTCCTCATCTTTTGCTAACTAAACCTTGGATTGCACATCATCTTAGTCATACAGAGTTGTTAGGAAACCACCTTGGACCATATCGAAAAGCAGTCAGACCGGCACAGACATCACAGGTTCATCCCAATCAAACACAAATGACAGTTCAGTTCAGTTCCTTAAATATTACAACGGTTATTTTCGCTCTTCCATTAGCAAAAGTTGTGGATGGTACCAATAGAACCACTACATTTTTGGTACCTCCCCGGTCGAGGTTCCACTGATACTAGAAGGTGGAGTTTAAACACTGCAGATTCACGACCAAGATTGGTCAGAGAGAATCGTCACTAGCGCAACACGGGACATCCTCAACAAACCATTGCCGTTGAAATGATTTCACAGCAGTTTAATGCGCCATCGCTACGTCGATCAGCTGAGAATCCCGCCTACAGTGAAGGTGTACGATCCTCAGTGGAAACACGGCTAGAGAAAAGGACCTGGTACCAAAAGTGAGTCGAGTCAAACTGAGCCATACCATGCAGTGGAAATACGGCTATACAGATCTACAAATAGGTGAGTGTAGAAAAATACTATTACAATCAGACGTTGATTTATGTAAACCACAGATCATTCAAACTGTAATTACGAACAGCTGAGTAGGAAAAAACGTTTGCGTCAATTATAAACAAATATAATTCAGAGATATCGCAAATTTCTTACGCCGATGATATTACCCTCTTTGTGAAAAAAACTAATGGTTGCAAATGCACCACCGTTGGCAGTTGCTTCAAATTAAAATCCAATATTAACACCAATACAATCAGCTCATTATATAGGGGCTACACGCTGTTGGATATTACCATTTTAACATAGAACATTTTAATATGGTGAATAAGTGCATTACCATCAACCTGTTTTTATGCGCATTTTAAATTTGGTCATAAAACTTGAGCAGAATTACCGTCTTGCAGTTGTAACCAGTTGAGTTGCAGTTTACAAATGTCATCACTACATCATTTTATCCTGTTAGACAGTTGTGCTAAATGTGAAGACATTCCCTTAAGGTGTTCCTGAGATATCGCGTTCACGAGAATGGTCCGGACGTGATGTCACAGTGACCTTTGACCACCAAATTCTAATCACTTCATCTTTGAGTCCAAGTGGACGTTTGTGCCAAATTTGAAGAAATTCCCTCCAGGCGTTCATGAGAATAGACCGGACAGACATACGGACAACCCGAAAAACATAACGCCTCCGGCCACAGCTGTCACCAGCACAGAAAAAGGTGTTCATACTTGGCTGAGGTAGAATTGCTCGTGCAATGGAAACAGAATCGACAAATAAATCATGACGTAAATGAAGCGTGTAGCTTAAACTTCCACCGAAGCGACGAAAAATTGCAGCAGACAAAAACATCAGATCTGCGTGGAGCGAGGAGACTGTAACCTTCCTCACGTTATTAAACAAAACAAACAGAAATTACATATTTCCGTCATGTTTTCCACTTTAAATTGTTTAATGTTGACTGCGCAAACACAAACACACACCCGTAAATACTACTGAAGACAGTATAGCCAACACAGGAGATATGAGGAAATTACCAACACTTCAAACTACCATTATCCCTAAGAGAATAACTGACCTCCTCCCCGACACAAACATTTAGAGTAAAAACTGGACGCTACAACAAAGAACACAAATTGAATACAGCAGTTTAGTTCATATAGATGATGTGCAATCCTTGGTTATACTTGTTGTATGGTGAACCTCCAACAATCTGTCCAACATTATAGGCTCAGTCCCCGGCCTCTCATCCTGCACTCAGCAGATTTACAACAGACGTTTGTTGTTGTTTACGTCTTTTCTATAATTATTTCCAGCCATGATTCACTTAAAAATCAAGTGCTTAATAAGTGCTGTGGCCATAAGGGTTATTTTTGTGCTGTAAAAATAAACTCAAAAGCCACTACAGCTAATAAAATCATTCAATTTCACATCTGCATACAGCTGAGGATGAGAGCTCAGGGACTAAATACTTCTCAAACTATGAAACCTCCCCAACAACAACAACAACCCCGTTCAGTACACGGTATATTCTGTTAGTATAGATGTTGTCATGTGGTGCAATATGTTTTTTTTTCCCTTTGTATTGCATCCCATGTGAGTCTGTTTTACACCCAAAACACACAAAGTCATACTTTACTCGTCGTTGAAAAGGAGCCACGTGGGATGCAAGACAAACACTAGTGGTAAATGACGTTAAGGCGGTCATAGTTCACTCATCATCGTCACATGATCTGGGTTTTTGTATCAACCAGTCGTTACACAATCATGCCCGTACCTCCCATATTAATGGCTCCACGAGGGCCCAGCTCACCCACTCTCATTTCCTGTTCTCTCTGGAAGAAGTGAAGAAGAGCAAAACTCTGCTAAGTACAATTCTTCAGCGGATAAGCTATCGTACAACACTCACACTGTAAAAGTATTCTACACAAAACTGATGATAGAGATTGCCCATTGCTCTTAAAGGGATAGTTCGGGTGTTTTGAAGTTTGGTTGTATGAGATACTTATATTATATAGAACCCATTTACATTCACATATCTGGAGGTCAGAGGTCAAGGGTACCTCTTTGAAAATGGCCATGCCAGTTCTTCCTCGCCAAAACTGGGCACAAGTTTGGAGCGTTATTTAACCTCAGTGGTTGGTACCGATGGATTCATTATGTAAGGAATACACTGACTATAGATGGCACAGTTTGGAGAAACAGGAGTACCAGCACGGAAGCAAAACGTATTTTAGACACCTAAAAGAAATCAATAAGTGTACGCTATATTTAGAATATTTTAACCGCTTTACGCTGCCGTCAGACGGCCCTTTCCGACGGGGAACTGAAGCCGTTGTATTCATCTATGCTCTCGCCAAAGCCACCAGACTCCATTGAAAAAACAGCAATTTTACCTCGCTGAACGCAGGAGTTGCTGCTCTACCGCTGCCTCGATCGATTAGTTTGTTTGTGCTACTGTGTGACTTTAATGAATCCAAACTAATCAAAGTCACACAACAACACAAACTAACTAACCGATACCGGATTGGTATACATTATATAGTGGAATATAGATTCCTGTTTAAAGTTTGATTTATTTGTTACTGCATTAAAAAAAGGTTTACACTTGAATTGTAATTTTTGAAGATTTTTACCAAGTTGTTGATGTACGATTAAATATATTAATAATAAATAATTCAGTAAATTTATATCTGATGTATATATGTGTTATATTTTGTTTTACAAAGTTAAAAAAGCGATGGTTTAGTCAAGCCTGATGTTTCCTTACACATAACAGTATGATCCCAGTCACTTCCACACAGTGAGGCATACAGTTCCTCGTCAGAAACATAGACTGTATAGCTGTCTGACGGCGAGGTAAACCAGAGTAAATATTCTAAATATAGCATACACTTAAACTGATACTGATTGTTTTAGGTGTCCAAAATGCTTGTTCTCCCGTCTGTTTCTCCAAACTGGGGGCGTGCTGTCATCTACTGTATGTAATACACTGACTATGGATAAGTATCTCATACAACCCCACTTCAAAACACCCAAGCTATCCCTTTAAGAAACATACTTATCATTCTTTATCAGTGATGGAAACTGTGAACTTAAGGTTCAGCTTCAACGCGTCTTTGCCTCCATTTAAACTTTGGCAAAGCAGAAACATTTTCCATCCTCGAGCTGGATGCGTAGAGTTACTCGTCACAGATAAGCTTATTACAAAAACAGCTCAAATCTCATTTGCAAATTTGGGTTAATAATCAAATCAAATGAGCAAATGAGTAAGCAAATCTTAAAAAAAAAAATGAACCACTTAAAATAGGCTTCGGGCTTATTCACACATGTATTGTTTAGGAGTTTAAAACCAAATCAAAAGTTATGTCAAAACAACATTCACCCATTCACACAGGGTCCTGACACACCAAGTCCACCTAGCAATCAGCGACATCTATAAATTGCTCTTGAACACAGATTACAGTTGACCACCAGCATGCCGCTTGATACCACTACTCTTATCAATACTCCTGATCGGTTTGGTTCTTTATTAATACTCCTATGGGTTTTTTTTCATTACTAAATAATTGCTTTTTAATATGTTATTTAAAAAAATTAATAAATTCAGAACAAGATTAGAATTTATTTATATTTTAAATATAACGAATTGTTTCTAGAGCTGCAATAGTAATATTTATAAACAGCAAATCACAGTATAAACTAGGGCTGGGACGATTCATCTATCTCTTGATTCGATACTGTTAAGATACGTGGGTGCGGATTCGATACGTATTGCGATTTTCAAGTATTGCGATTTTCAAGTATTGTGATTCTACAAGTTTCGCGATTTATTGCAATTTTTGTTAATTTTTTTAACACTAGACCATGGGAAAAAGTTGAATCATACACTTTTAGGGACTTTTAGTTTGAAAAATATGTCAATTAATACATTAAAAATGTTTGATTTTCAGCTTATATGTAGTCAGAGATGTCCTTAAGTCAAATATATCAGTATCATTGTCAGGAATTGTTTATTAAATGTTTTCCAGCAACCCAAAAATCAGAGATTAAAGACATTTCCCTCACAAATTAGTAGTATTTTATTTGCATTTTATTACGTTAGCTCTGGTAGAGAGAGGAGGGGCTGCTTTGTCTCAGCCAGCAGCTAAGTTTACCAAATCTTAAGATACACATCTTAAGCTAAACAGTTAAGACTACATACAGACTGCTTTTGTTTTAGCTTGTTTGCAACAATTCGTTATTAGCCGAGTGAGCGCGCTGAGCCTGTCTGACAGCTGTCAGCTTGGTGTTTCAGGGCCCAAACACACAAACACAGAGACGCTCCATCATCTGTTCATTCATTCATACGTGCTCTCACAATAAAACACAATTATGAATACATTTCATTCACACACAGACTAACACACAATCCTCTCTCTTTCTCTCGGTTTCACACACAATCTTGCAAACACACAAAGTGAATAAACAATAATATATTTCACTGACCTGGATTGAGTCTGTGTTAGGATTAAAGTTTTTAATGACACATTTTCCAATTAAACTTCTGGACAAGGCTTAATCCAACTCATTGAAACCAACTGGACATCCAAGATTAAATCATATCAATTTATGAAAAGTTATAAACTTAAATAAACGTTATCACCAATGTATGCATTTCTACCATCTTATCACAAATAGTAGTCGTGAACTGCAGCTGTAGGTCAATCAGAAGACAACCTCTCCCTTCTAAATGTATATATGCTCTTAAAGGCGTAGTTCGGATTTTGAAGCGGGGTTGTAGGAGGACGGTCGGCACGCCCCGAGTTTGGAGAAACAGACAGGAGTACCAGCACAGGAGCAAAGCAATGTACTGCTGTGGACGGAGGCAGCAGCAAAACGTATTGTAGACACCTTAAAAAATCAACATCAGTTTAAGTGTATGCAATATTTAGAATATTTTCTATATATATATATATTTTTTAGATAGTTTACCTCGCTGTCAGACAGCCCTTTCTGACGGGGAACTGAAGCTGTTATATCCATCTATGCTCTCTTCAAAGCCACCAAACTCCATTGACAAAACAGACATTTTACCTTGCAGAACACAGGAGTTGCTGGTCTACCGCTGCCTCCATCGGTTATTTGTGCTATTATGTGACTTAAGTGTATCCGAATTAACTCTTTAAAACACCAAAGTCACACAATAACACAAACAAACTAACCGATGGAGGCAGCGGTAGACCAGCAACTCCTGTGTTCTGCATAGAAAAGATTACAGTTTTTGTCAATGGAGTCTGGTGGCTTTGAAGAGAGCATAGATAACGGCTTCTGTGCCCCGATGGAAAGGGCTTTCTGATGGCAAGGTAAAAGTCTGAAAATATTCTAAATACAGCGTACACTTAAACCGATATTGATTCTTTTAGATGTCTGAAATATGTTTTGCTGCCATCCCCGTCCACAGCAGTACATTGCTTTGCTCCTGACTGACTGACTATGTATAAGTACCTCATACAACTCCAGTTTCAAAACACCCAAACTATCCCTTTAAGGTGACGGCAGAAAATATAGACATCTAGATGATATTGGTAATAAGTTAATTATGTGTGCCAAAACTAGACGGCTACAGCAATAGTAGAATCACACATGCCAAACGTCAGGAAAATTGGGGACAATATGTTAAATTACTGCAAATATTGTGATGCTCAACCTTTGTATTCTTAATAAACTTACCTGTTAAATGTTCCAATTCTAATAAGTAGTAATGTGAATGTGCTTTAAGTGTGATGAAACCCATGTATATAACATGACAGCTTCACATGGTGCAGCTAATGTAAAGCAGCACTAGATGGCAGCAGATAGCCTTTATATTCACTCTTTAACAATAATGCTGCCAGCAAACAAAAATCACAAACAAAATAGTTAACATCCCATGGTAGATTATGTGCATCAATATGCTTTCTTAATAACAATACCAATATGTGTAAAATACACCTTTAAGTAGAAGCTATTGTAGAGTTCATATTACTGCTGTTAGGGAATTAAAGTGTACTCATTTGCAATTTTTTGTCTATAAATATTAGGGCTGTGAAGATACACCTATCTCTAGATTCAGTACTATCACGATACTTGGTACTCCATATGTATTGCGATTCAATATTACATTTATCGCGATTTTTGTAACACTAGACCATGAAGGGAAAAAGTTGAATCATACACTTCTAGGGACTTTCACTTCAGAAAATATCTAAATTAATACAGTAAATTGTTTGATTTTCCGCAGGTATGAAGTCAGAAATGTCCTGAAGTCAAATATATCAGTTATTGTGAGGAATTATTTATTACATTTTTTCCAGCAAACCAAAAATCAAAGAATAAATAAACAAGATAAATGAATAAACTAATGGATTCATCAGGTTTTCTAGTTTCATATGATACCAGTATCTTCACTCTAGCTTTAAGACTGAGCTACAACTTCTGAAAGACAGAGTAGCGGCCACTGGATTGTTATGAGGTTAATAATTTATATAATAAAAAGGGCTGTCAATCGATTAAAATAGTAAATCACGAGTAATCGCACATTTTTTTATCTGTTCAAAATGTACCTTAAAGGGAGATTTGTCAAGTATTTAATCCTCTTATCAACATGGGAGTGGACAAATATGCTGCTTTATGCAAATATATGTATATATTTATTATGGGAAATCAATTAACAACACAAAACAATGACACATATTGTCCAGAAACCCTCACAGGTACTGCATTTAGCATAAAACAACATGCTCAAATCATAACATGGCAAACTGCAGCCCAACAGGCAACAACAGCTGTCAGTGTGTCAGTGTGCTGACTTGACTATGACTTGCCCCAAACTGCATGTGATTATCATAAAGTGGGCATGTCTGTAAAGGGGAGACTCGTGGGTACCCATAGAACCCATTTTCATTCACACATCTGAAGGTCAGAGGTCAAGGGACCCCTTTGAAAATGGCCATACCAGTTTTTCCTCGCCAAAATTTAGTGTAAGTTTGGAGCGTTATTTAACCTCCTTCTCAACACGCTAGTATGACATGGTTGGTACCGATGGATTCTTTAGGTTTTTTTTAATTTTATATGATACCAGTACCTTCACTCTAGCTTTAAAACCTACTCCAACCGCAAGTTACGTTAACGGGTTAAAGAAATTAGTGGCGTTAAAAAGAGCAGTGTGTGCTACGGTGATGCTCAAAGAACAGAGAAAGGTTATGTTTGCATTTGTAGAATAATAAATTATGAACCCAACAACTTTAACTCTTTGATTAGTGTAATTCTTGATTGCAGATGTGTGTAATATACTATAATATGTATCAAATGTAACTGCCTCAGTGTGTTTGGCTGCATATTCCAGCTGTACTCACGTTGTCCATGTAGTTTGGTTTGAAGCCCTCTGGGTGGCGCCTCAGGTCCTCCTGTTCTCTGTGTCTCATCATCTCCTCCTCTCTCCTCCTCCTCTCCTCTTCATGCCTACATGTCAGAGAGAGTAAAGACAGAAAATAGTCAAATGAAATGCAATCAAACGGACTCTCAACAGCTCTCTCACTCCGTCCGAATGGTTCGCTCAAGAAAGGTAAACGCACCTCATCTCTATCTGCTTCCGTCTCTGCAGCTCCTGGTTGCGGAGCTCCTCCAGTCGCCTCAGCTCCTCCTGACGTCTCATTAGATCTGGAAGAAGGGAGGAAGACAGCATAAGTATATAAGGAATAATAAATGCAAACAGTCACATTTTGAGGATCAAAACAAAAGGGCAAAATGCAGATCATGATAAGAAACACAACATAAGCAACCCCATTTTCACATTTCAGTTCCCTTTCTATCAATCCACCATCACACTATACAGAGCTTCAGACTATAGGCGACATGAACCACTTAAAAGCAGCCCCACAGCCCCCTACCTTGTCTCATCATCATGAGCTGATGTTCGTGTTTGGCCGACTCCAGCTCCGCCTCCAGTTTCTCTTTGGCCTCTTTAATGTTCTTGTCCACCTGCTCTTTTTGCTGCTTCTCCATCTCATGAAGAGCTTTCCAACGAGACGAATATTCAAACTCAAACGTCCCCGGCTGAGCAAAATGTGGCATCTGCTCTCGTTCCCTGGGGAAGGTAAAAAAAAAAGATTACAACTCCCGGGCTGGAGTTCAAAATGTTCTGAAAACTGTATGATCATTTTAATGTGACTCTGCACTATAAGATGAAATCACCTCTTTACTTACTTATAATACGATGCGGACTTCTGCAGCAACTTTTCAGGATGTCCATCCTCATCGTCAAAGTGCTCCGAGGGCTCCACAATGGCTGGACAAGGTGTGCTGAAGAAAGGGAGACAACACTGAATTAAACCTGTGACATTACAAGAAAGTGACGGTCAGTTCTATGATCTATGTGTCCTTACGTGGTCAGCAGCAGCGCTCCCTCCGTGCATCGCTCCAGGGCTTTACGTGCAGCTACTTTGTTTGCAAACTCCACAATGCCCTTCCCAGTGGGACGACCGCGGTCATCTGTCACGACAACGGCCCGTTCCACCGGCCCAAACTGAGAAAACGCCTGATGGAAGAGCAGCAGACACAGCAAGTGAGACTGACAAACATCCCAATCCTGTTGAAATTTCTGAGATTGTAAAGCTCTTGTGCAAAGCATACCTGCTCCAGCAGCTCGTTTGTTACAGCAGGCATCAGGTTGCGCACCGTAAGCGCAGCGCCGTGCGTAGCAAAGCGGATCCTGATTGGTCGGTTGTTCAAAATAGTCCCGTCCAGCTCAGCTTTAGCGATTTCTGCCAGCGTCCGGGTTTCCTGGAAGACACGGGTACAGATTGAAATGTAAAATGGGTGTTTTCTTTAAGACTTGGACTTCCTTCTTTAAAGGGACTATTTGTACCTTTCAGAAATGCTTCTTAACAGCGACACCTGTGGCCGTGAAATCAACAAAAGTCAGCGTCGAGCTCGCGCTTGCTTGCTCTAAATATACCTGAACGAGCATCGCTAAAAACAGTGAGGCGACACACGTCAGCTAAAACCACAATATCCATCCATATTTCAGCTGCTTGGCAGTAATGTTAGCTGACCAGACAAAGGTCTCTCCATGAACATGATTTAGATCTGATCTTAGTGTTGGCTTTTCCTGCCTCAGCGCAGGCTGAGGCAGCGGGGCTCTGCAGCATGTCTCCCTGCTCTCTCCGCCCACAGCCGGAGAGAGCAGAGGAGACACCGGCACCCGGTCGGTAACGAGACGATAACGTAACTCGTTGAGGAGCCCCGTCACTTCACAAGACACGGGAAACCTCTGTTGGTCTGGAGGAGCTGCAGCAGTTACTTCTCCACAAACGTCCCCTGTACATTCACTAGATATTCTCAGAGCTAAACTAACTTTGCTGCAGTGTGGAGTGAGCGCACTTTCACGTCTAGAGGTGGAGCGAGACAGCGAGGACGCGCACGCTGTCTGAGTGAAGGAGAGCAGTTAGTACCAATTTAGTTTAGTTGTAGTAGTTAGGTATATTTTTAGTGTGTTGACATGTACATTCTATGTACTGTTCATGTGGATTGCGTGGATAAACTGCTGCTGTAACACAAAAATATAACTGGTAACACACAATAATATCTAACTGTTAAACATAACATACATGTCATAACATAGCAGCTAGCTATGGAGGATGATGACTCCCACCCCATGCAGGACACCATCTCAGCACTGGAAAGCTCCTTCTGCAACAGGATGCTCCACCCAAACGGTGTGAAAGAGCTCTATCGCAGGTCCTTCCTTCCTACCAGTCACCTGTCTGAAAATCTTTTCAGTCAGACAGACTTCTGTGTGATATTTGCACATGCAACATGCTGAATGTATATGTGCCATAAAATGAACATTTCACATGGTGTTGCACCACCAGCACAATTACACACCAAAAAACTGACAATACAAGATATTCCTTTATTAGTCATGCAGTGGGGAGATGGTTAGGGTTAGGGTTGTGAACAGCAGCAAAGGGGATAGTGAAAAAAACAAGATGCATCAGCTAACACAGTAAAAAAGAGCTAAACAAAGTGTAACAAAATATGAACCCTTTAAATAAAAGGAAATAGGAGCAGTATATACAGTATTGACAATAAACAGACTATTAACAAAACTGCACAAGTGGAAAATGATATTGCACACTGAGAAAGAAATAAAATTCCACCTGAAAATATGAGGTTATTGTCAGTTTTTGGTGTGTAAGTGGTCTGACAGCTGCAGGAAGGAAGCACATGTGATATGTATGTACATTATGTAGTGAAAATTAAAATTTTTATATAATATAATATAATATATATAATATGTATTTCTAATACATTTAACAGCCAGACTGTAATCCTTTAGGTCTGGGAACTTGTTGACCTATGATTATTAGTAGTCTTTTTTTTCTGCCCTGTGAATCATGAATATTCCCCATTTGCAATAGTATTCATGACTATAAGATACAGTATTGACAATAAACAGACTATTAACAAAATTGCACAAGTGGAAAATGATATTGCACAGTGAGAAAGAAAGAAAGTCCACCTGAAAAATACTGTAATATACTACTCCTATGTTTATACTTCCTTCTATTTAAATGATTCATATTTTGTTACACTTTGTTTAGCTGATGCATCTTGTTTTTTGCACTTTCCCCTTTGCTGCTGTACACTGCACATCTCCCCACTGCTGGACTAATAAAGGAATATCTGATCTTATATAGAAATAAAGTATTTCTACAGGTTCTACTTCATATGTATCAGCAAAACACGACAGTACTGTTCCAAAAGTAAGGAATAAAATGTGTTTATAGGAGTTTAAAAATGATATGACTCATTGTAAATCATGTTTTAAAGAGTTATTTATAAAATGTTGATGAATTATTTCAAAAAGTAAGTATTGTAGTGAAATATCATTTTGCAAAATCATTTTCCACTTCTGCAATTTTGTTAATACTGTATATACTGCTCCTATTTTTATACTTCCTATTTTAACTTTAATTTTACTACATATTAATTATAATTATTTTTGAGAAACCCACCACAGTAATCTCTAAGTAGCCAGAAGTAGTATCTTCTTTTTCCTTTTTTAAATTGTATTTATTTATTCATTATTATTTTTATTATTTTTTTTTTCTCTTATATTTTTTATATATATACCTGATATTTTCAGGTGGAATTTCATTCATTCATTTCATTCTCACTGTGCAATATCATTTTCCACTTGTGCAATTTTGTTAATGTTTGTTTATTGTCAATACTGTATATACTGCTCCTATTTTTATACTTGCTTCTATTTTAACTTTAATTTTACTACATATTAATTATCATTTTTTGAGAAACCCACTACAGTAGCCAGAAGTAGTATCTTCTTTTTCCTTTTTTAAATTGTATTTATTCATTATTATCATTATTATTTTTATTATTATTTTTTTCTCTTATATTTGTATATATGTATATATATACCTGATATTTTCAGGTGGAATTTCATTCATTCATTTCATTCTCATTGTGCAATATCATTTTCCACTTGTGCAATTTTTCCTATTTTTATACTTCCTTCTATTTTAACTTTAATTTTACTACATATTAATTATCATTTTTTGAGAAACCCAGTACAGTAATCTCTAAATAGCCAGTAGTATCTTCTTTTTCCTTTTTTAAATTTTATTTATTTATTCATTATTATTTTTATTATTTTTTCTCTTATATTTTTTATATATATACCTGATATTTTCAGGTGGAATTTCATTCATTCATTTCATTCTCACTGTGCAATATCATTTTCCACTTGTGCAATTTTGTTAATGTCTGTTTATTGTCAATACTGTATACACTGCTCCTATTTTTATACTTGCTTCTATTTTAACTTTAATTTTACTACATATTAATTATCATTTTTTGAGAAACCCACTACAGTAATCTCTAAATAGCCAGAAGTAGTATCTTCTTTTTCCTTTTTTAAATTGTATTTATTCATTATTATCATTATTATTTTTATTATTATTTTTTTCTCTTATATTTGTATATATATGTATGTATGTGTATGTATATATATACCTGATATTTTCAGGTGGAATTTCATTCATTCATTTCATGTGCAATATCATTTTCCACTTGTGCAATTTTGTTAATACTGTATATACTGCTCCTATTTTTATACTTCCTTCTATTTTAACTTTAATTTTACTACATATTAATTATCATTTTTTGAGAAACCCACTACAGTAATCTCTAAATAGCCAGTAGTATCTTCTTTTTCCTTTTTTAAATTTTATTTATTTATTCATTATTATTTTTATTATTTTTATTATTATTTTTTTCTCTTATATTTGTATATATATACCTGATATTTTCAGGTGGAATTTCATTCATTCATTTCATTCTCATTGTGCAATATCATTTTCCACTTGTGCAATTTTTCCTATTTTTATACTTCCTTCTATTTTAACTTTAATTTTACTACATATTAATTATCATTTTTTGAGAAACCCAGTACAGTAATCTCTAAATAGCCAGTAGTATCTTCTTTTTCCTTTTTTAAATTGTATTTATTTATTCATTATTATCATTATTATTTTTATTATTATTTTTTCTCTTATATTTGTATACTAATAAAGGAATATCTGATCTTATCTTATCTTATCCTATCTATCTCCAGTGTTAACCAGCAGCTCTCTATCTCCAGTGTTAACCAGCAGCTCTCTATCTCCTGTGTTAACCAGCAGCTCTCTATCTCCAGTGCCCCCTCGGTGCTTACCAGGCGGATGAAGCCGAAGCCTCTCTCTCTGTTGATGAAGACCTCGCTGATGTTTCCGTATTTGTCGAACATGTTCTTGAACTCCTCCTCCGGTAGATCCACGGGCAGGTTGCCGATAAACAGCCGTGATCTCTGGGTGAAGGTCTTCTCCCCGGGCTTCCTGAAGCTGGTGATATCCAGAGTCATCTCCTCCCGGCCCTCGTCGCTCTCTGCAGCGGGAGACTGCTGCTGCTGCGGCCGCTCAGGGCTCTCTTTGTCCGGCGGTGACTGCTGCTGCTGCTCCGGGAGCTCCTGGAGCTCCGGGGAGTCGCTCCCACGCTTCACCGGCTGCGGGGAATTACTATTGAGCACGTTGACTTGTTGCATGTTTCGGTTCGCCATGTTTTGGCAGAGTTGTTTGTGTAATATTATTAAATTAAGGAGTAATGTTTAGAGGCGCACACCTCCTGGGTTTACAAGATGGCGACGGGCTGCGTGCGCAACCAAAGGTGCCACATCTCGCGAGAGACAAACAGGCAAGCGTAACCAGTGTTGCCAGATCTCGCGAGACTACAGAGATTCAAGATTCAATTCAATTTAAACAACTTTATTAATCCCTCTAGGGGCATTAGGAGCTAGCTAGCTGCTATGTTAGCATTAGGAGCTAGTTAGCTGCTATGTTAGCATTAGGAGCTAGCTATGTATGCTATGTTAGCATTAGGAGCTAGCTAGCTGCTATGTTAGCATTAGGAGCTAGCTAGCTGCTATGTTAGCATTAGGAGCTAGCTAGATGCTATGTTAGCATTAGGAGCTAGTTAGCTGCTATGTTAGCATTAGGAGCTAGCTAGATGCTATGTTAGCATTAGGAGCTAGCTAGCTGCTATGTTAGCATTAGGTGCTAGCTAGATGCTATGTTAGCATTAGGAGCTAGCTGCTATGTTAGCATTAGGTGCTAGTTAGCTGCTATGTTAGCATTAGGAGCTAGCTAGATGCTATGTTAGCATTAGGAGCTAGCTAGCTGCTATGTTAGCATTAGGTGCTAGCTAGATGCTATGTTAGCATTAGGTGCTAGCTAGATGCTATGTTAGCATTAGGTGCTAGCTAGCTGCTATGTTAGCATTAGGTGCTAGCTAGATGCTATGTTAGCATTAGGAGTTAGCTAGCTGCTATGTTAGCATTAGGAGCTAGCTGCTATGTTAGCATTAGGAGTTAGCTAGCTGCTATGACAAACAGGCAAGTGTTTGACAAATTATGCAGATGAACACAGATAGGTTCAAATTAAAGTTTTACTGCTGATATTAAAGAGATTGAAACCATTATTTATCTGTGCAGAAACCCAGAATGCTCCGTTCACACCGTGAAAAAGACCTGCAGGTACCTTGTTTTATATGTTTTCATTCTCAGGATTTGATTTGCAAGCTGTTTGTGACTCAGGAACTTGTTCTTTGAGTGTTATATTTTCTTTGAACTTGTGTAATAATTTCTCATACAGGTCATTCTTTGACAAAAAGGGACCAAAGAGCAGCGCTCCAGCTCGCCATCGCTCCAGACCTTCTCTCCAAAGAGAGCAAACTGGGACGTATTGCAGAAGATGGAGAAACCCACAGAACCTGTGGGGGAGAACAACGCTGCTGTAATTTATCAATACAATGTTCACGTCCTTTTTGTAAAATAATTAGTGAATTGTTTGTCATAACTTTTTCTTTTCTTTTCTTTTTTAAAAAATTGAACAATAATGAATGAAACATTATTTAATCTGCTCTTCTGATTTATAGAATATGAAATTCCACCAAATCCTGATACATATATTGTAAACATTGGTTTGCTAATGGTTGAAGAGTATTTTGTAGCCTGTTTCACTCTGAGTGTTTCCACTATTTGTTTGGGACTAAAAATGGGCGGATGTGAGAAGAGAATCACGCCCCCTGAGAGCAATACACCATTAGTCACAAAGTCTTTTATGTGGGCTGAGGACACTAGCGGCTGAAACTAGTCATTACATCCAACACTTTATGATCCATTTATTTGTCTATACTTTGAATTGAATGTTTTTATTTTTGCTTTTAATGTTTGCTCTTACTGCAAAGAGCTGCTAAACTGTTTTTCGTTGTTTTCCATGACAATGGCAATAAAGACTCTATTCTAATATTATAAAAACATGTGAATAAGAGCACTACTCCCACCAGATTTATATTCACTTTAAGCACTGCTACTGGCTCACAAGCCATAACAACATAATAATACATTACATTTATATAGCACTTTTCAAGAAGAAACTCAAAGACACTTTAAGTAATCTTAAGTAATCATTACATTTGTTTTATATTTATTACATTGTTAGCAGAAGTAACAGTAATTCAACTATTGTACATTTCCCCACTGTGGGACTAATAAAGGAATACATATCTATCTATGCATACTGTATGTCACGCTAATACCTTTTCCACCTTGTATAAAATGTAAATAAGTAAGCATTACAATTGTTTTATATTTATTACATTGTTAGCAGAAGTTTCTAATTACTTTGACATTAGAGAAAATACTTTCTGTGATAGATGACAAATAAATCAACACATTTAATCAACTTACCATGCGTCCACTGGATCTCTGCAAGTTGTGGAAGTGTGTTCTAAACATCTTTGTGTAAAATATTGATGAAAACTAGATACGTCTGCACTCGTTGTGCAAAGTTGGATTTATGACTGATAACGGAGGGAACCGCTGTGGTTGTGGTGTTAACACTTGTTGTGCAAGTGGTTAGTGGTAACGTATAAAGTTGGGCACCTTCTTGATGTGATGTCATCAAAAAATGTCCTTCCTGTGTCAACATACAAAGGCGGATGCTTTGCGATCCAATTTACAGTATTTAGTCCATGAGCCAGGGGGTTGGTCGTGCCACTTTGGAGGGACCATGTCTCATAGTGATTTTTTTAAAAGGTTTATATCCCTAGTGTTGGAAAACGCATGATAGCATTGCAGCAATGGTAGCTTTCTATGTGCTATCACTCCTTTTTTCATCCCTCCATCATTAAAACTTTTCCATCTTTTTTCACCATTTTACACATCGATCCAGTATAAAAGAGGGAAACCAACACACAATATCATGAAGTCATGTATCGTTGTAAAGCTTAGACTATAATCTATCCTTCAGTCACATTGTCATGATACTGAGGTCAAGAGAATTTGACCTTTGACCTCTAATGCTGCAATGGGGCAAATTCTGAATGCAACTCCAAATGCCCTTATAACTAACTCCATATTGATCGGATGTGCCCATGGATAGTTCCAGCATAAAGAGCACAAAAAGAGCTTTAAATTGATTTATTATATGACTAACAACAATAACAACATTTCTTATCAGAATAAACGTAACTTTGTGCAGTTTGTATCTGATAGAATGTTCAGAACATTGCATTGGATTCTGTTATTGGGGCCGTTTGTAAATGGCTTTCTTAGCAGCAGAAACACAAAATAATACAAAAACTCAAAAAACTGTACTAAGAAATTAATTCTCTATCCATTATTTTATGTTTTCTTACCTCATTGTCAATATAAACATGTTCCAACTGATGAGGCCCTGACTCAGTGGCAATGGGTTATATTCCAGGTGATATGTGAAAATGATGTTCACTTTTTTATAAAGGCATGAAACTTGGTACACTTGAACAGTTTGGAGCTCTAAACATTTTGAGACATGGAGCCATGCAAAACAAAAATTACCATAACCAAATGATGTATTTTGCATCATAGCTCCTGTGCCAAACATGATGACACAGAAAAGGTGATGTCTATCCCTATGTTGGATGGCCAATGTTTACAATGATACCATTCACAATATCATAAACTGTTCAGGTGAATAATTAATGGTGAATTCAGTGATGTTGTATGAAGCAAATCACACTATCTGAGAACCTAGGCTAGATGTAACTATTACTACTTAACTAGACTATAATATCATGTCTGTTATGTGCATGTATGTTGTATAGAGTTTTAAAAAGCTTAATCCTTTTGTTCATTAACCCTGACAATACAGTGACTGTAAAGAGGAGAGCAATATTCAATATGGCCATAACAACTTAAAGTTTAAAAAGAATGTCAAACACAAAAGATGAAAGATACATCCTGTAGATGTGCTGGGATGCATCATCAGTGATGGAACCTGGGGTCATTGGGTATTTCGGGTCTTTCAACATCAGACACTCTCGCCCAGGCGACCCAGCCAGGGTTGATCAGACCACAGCTTGAGTCCCAGCAGCAGTCGCCCATGGATCTAGCCTCTTGATCCAGAGCCAGTCTGGTGGCTTTCTCTGCAGCTTCAGTAATGGATCTGATGGCCTTCCTCTATGGCCTCCCCGGTGATGCCCATTGCCCAGTGCCCAAATGCTTTGCAGCCCACCTCCACAGGCTCACAGCGAGTTTGCCAGCCTTGCCTTCTACATTCTTACACTAGCTCCTGATACTTGGTCTCGCTTCCTCTCATTGGCCTCATCCATACGCTCTTTCCAGGACACTGTTAGTTCCAGCATGATCAGTTGTTTGGTAGAAAAATTACCATAACCAAATTATGTATTTTGCATCATATCTCCTGTGCCAAACATGTTAAGGTAAAAGTAAAAGTATTGTTAAGCTCTTCACAGTCACTGTATTGTCAGGATTAATGAACAAAAGGATTAAGACTTCATATGCAACAGACAGGATATTATTAAGTCTAGCCTAGGTTCTCAGATAGTGTGATTTGCTTCATACAACATCACTGAATTCACCATTAACTATTCACCTGAACAGTTTATGATATTGTGAATGGTATCATTGTAAACATTGGCCATCCAACATAGCATCACCTTTTCTGTGTCATCATGTTTGGCACAGGAGCTATGATGCAAAATACATCATTTGGTTATGGTAATTTTTGTTTTGCATGGCTCCATGTCTCAAAATGTTTAGAGCTCCAAACTGTTCAAGTGTACCAAGTTTCATGCCTTTATAAAAAAGTGAACATCATTTTCACATATCACCTGGAATATAACCCATTGCCACTGAGTCAGGGCCTCATCAGTTGGAACATGTTTATATTGACAAAGAAAACATAAAATAATGGATAGAGAATTAATTTCTTAGTACAGTTTTTTGAGTTTTTGTATTATTTTGTGTTTCTGCTGCTAAGAAAGCCATTTACAAACGGCCCCAATAACAGAATCCAATGCAATGTTCTGAACATTCTATCAGATACAAACTGCACAAAGTTACGTTTATTCTGATAAGAAATGTTGTTATTGTTGTTAGTCATATAATAAATCAATTTAAAGCTCTTTTTGTGCTCCTTATGCTGGAACTATCCATGGGCACATCCGATCAATATGGAGTTAGTTATAAGGGCATTTACAGTGGCATTCAGAATTTGCCCCATTGCAGCATTAGCAGTCAAAGGTCAAATTATCTTGACCTCAGTATCATGACAGTGTGACTGAAGGATAGATTATAGTCTAAGCTTTACAACGATACATGACTTCATGATATTGTGTGTTGGTTTCCCTCTTTTATACATATATATGTGTAAAATGGTGAAAAAAGATGGAAAAGTTTTAATGATGGAGGGATGATAAAAGGACTGATAGCACATAGAAAGCTACCATTGCTGCAATGCTATCATGCGTTTTCCAACACTAGGGACATAGACCTTTAAAAAAATCACTATGAGACATGGTCCCTCCAAAGTGGCACGACAGACAAATTTTGGGGGTCTGGCTCATGGACTAATTGGCACGCCTGACACAGTTTAGGGCAGGTTGATGTCAAGATGTTTTTTAACTTTGGAGTGCAGGGAGTGGGGATGAGGGTGTGTGTGTGTGTGGGAGAGGGTGTGTGCCAACATGTCAGTGACGTCTAGCTCTTCTTGGCCTTGGGCCCGGACATTTTTACTCTCATATGACCCAGGACGCCTGTGAGACAGCGATTGGATTGTTAGTGGCACACTTCAAGTCTTACATTTAGTCCATGAGTCAGGGGGTTGGTAGTGCTAAACAATAATTTTTAAAAAACATTTCTACTGGTACGCTCATAGAAATTCATCTACTTGATCGAGTAGTTGAATCAGTAGTCCAAAGTGTCCATCCCTGAAAGACCGGATAAGCAGGAATATGACAAGCTCCATATCAAAACATCAGGTGAAATGAAACTGTGGACTCTCAATCTTCAAAAACCACGAAGCACAGACTCAGCGGACCAGCCAGAAAGTAAGAAAAAACTTATTTATTTTTATGTTAAAGCTGAAAAAATTAGATAATAATAATAATAATAATACATTTTATTTAGTGGCGCCTTTCTGGACACTCAAGGACACCTTACAAAAATCTGTTAAAACATAGACAGATAAAAAACAAAATAAAAACCACAGGACATGACAGAGACATATTTGTACAAACACATAGGATGGGTGATGGTGAGTTCTAGAGATCTCACTTCTAGATCAAGCATACAATAAAACATATAACTACATCACACATTCAAATTGACCAAGTACATGCATTTCCTTAAGAAAAACATTCTACGCGAGTAAATTTGACAGCCATCGTGAAAAATGTCTGCTATACTGCAGTTAAAGGGATTGTTTGTAACTTCTTACATGTATAAATCACCCGGGTCGGTGTCCCATGCGCGCTCGCGTGTGGCTACGCTGTTCAGACAAGACTCCAACACAATCTACACGGAAGCACCAAAACCGCAAAGTTGTATCTAGTGAAGCCCATCTGTTTAACAGTGTTGACCGCGGTCGGAGGACGTGGGGGAGACCATAGCTTTGGTCTCCAGGGCCGGAGTCTCTGCTACGTCTGCCTTTAATCAGCTCGCTCCAGCTCACGTGCATGAGCGCACACTCCACACTGCAGAAGAGTTAGTAGCTCTGAGAATATCTAGTGAATGTACAGTGGACGTTTGTGCAGAAATAAATGCTGCAGCTCCTCCAGACCTACAGAGGTTTCCCGTGTCTTGTGAATGGGTGAACATAGTGTGTGCAGTCTGTCAATAAATAAATGTAATATGTACATATGTGCAGTCTATAAAGTGGTATATAGGAAGTACAGGACTGTCTCAGAGAATTAGAATATTGTGATAAAGTTCTTTATTTTCTGTAATGCAATTAAAAAAACAAAAATGTCATGCATTCTGGATTCATTACAAATCAACTGAAATATTGCAAGCCTTTTATTCTTTTAATATTGCTGATTATGGCTTACAGCTTAAGAAAACACAAATATCCTATCTCTAAATATTAGAATATTTCCTCAGACCAAGTAAAAAAAAAGATTGATAACAGTAAAACAAAATCAAACATTTGAAAATGTCCATTAATGCACTCAGTACTTGGTTGGGAATCCTTTTGCACGGATTACAGCATCAATGCGGCGTGGCATGGAGGCAATCAGCCTGTGGCATTGCTGAGGTGTTATGGATGCCCATGATGCTTCAATAGCGGCCTTTAGCTCATTTGCATTGTTGGGTCTGGTGTCTTTCAGCTTCCTCTTCACAATACCCCACAAATTCTCTATGGGGTTCAGGTCAGGGGAATTGGCAGGCCAATCGAGGACAGTAATGCCATGGGCAGTACACCAGTTACTGGTGGTTCTGGCACTGTGGGCAGGTGCCAGATCATGCTGGAAAATGAAATCCTCATCTCCATAGAGCTTTTCAGCAGACGGAAGCATGTAGTGCTCTAAAATCTCTTGGTACACAGCTGCATTTACTCTGGACTTGATGAAACACAGTGGACCAACACCAGCAGCTGACATGGCTCCCCAAACCATCACTGACTGTGGGAACTTCACACTGGATTTCAAGCAACTTGGATTTTGCTCCTCTCCAGCCTTTCTCCAGACTCTGGCGCCTTGACTTCCAAATGAAATACAACACTTGCTTTCGTCTGAAAAGAGGACTTTGGACCACTCTGCAACTGTCCGGTGCTTCTTTTCCATAGCCCAAGTCAGACGCTTCTTCCGTTGTCTTGAGTTCAGAAGTGGCTTGACCATGGGAATACGGCTATTGTAGCCCATTTCCCGGACACGTCTGTGAACAGTGGCTTTTGATACCTGGACTCCAGCTTCAGTCCACTGTCTTTGAAGCTCCCCCAAATTCTGGAAGCGACTCTTCTTCACAATGCTGTTAAGGCTGCGGTCATCTCTCTTGGTTGTGCAGCGTTTCCTGCCACATTTCCCCCTTCCAACAGACTTTTTGTGGATGTGCTTTGACACTGCACTCTGTGAACAGCTTGCTCTTTGAGAAATTTCTTTTTGTGTCTTACCCTCCTGATGGAGGGTGTCAATGATGGTCCTCTGGACAGCAGTCAGATCAGCAGTCTTCCCCATACTTGTGATTTAGTTTACTGAACCAAGCTGAGTGTTTTTCAAGGCTCAGGAAACCCTTGCAGGTGTTTCGAGTTAATTAGACGATTCAAGTGATTAGTTGAATACCCTACTAGTATACTTTTTCATGATATTCTAATATTTAGGGATAGGATATTTGTGTTTTCTTAAGCTGTAAGCCATAATCAGCAATATTAAAAGAATAAAAGGCTTGCAATATTTCAGTTGATTTGTAATGAATCCAGAATGCATGACATTTTTGTTTTTTTTAATTGCATTACAGAAAATAAAGAACTTTATCACAATATTCTAATTCTCTGAGACAGTCCTGTATAGTGTAAAGTAAGTGTAAAGTAAGTGGCAACCAAATATAATATTTCTATAGTACAGTGCAAAATCTGAGAAAATAACCAGTATAAAATGATTGACATCTTTCCATAATTCACATGTAAATTTACAGGACCAGAATAAATGAGAGCAAGTTTCATGATGTGATTCGCAGAAGGAACAATTTACATCTCTATGTCACTCTTTAACTTTAGTAAGAAATGTTGCACTGGATAGAATCTGTGGATCAACTATATATATCACTGATTATTTGTATTACTTTAAAAATGAAATGATATTTTTTTGCCCAGCTAAATTTAGTTACTCAGTAAACTTTGAAGTACTGTGGACTTAAGGCAACACGCCAGTGTTTCCAGTGTAATGTGTGAAACCAATGATTAAAAATGACGCTATTAGATTTTCATTTAAAAAAAAAATTGCAGTATTATCGCCATTATTTCAATAAATTCAGATCATAACTAATATTATTATACTAATATTTATTTATACACTACTATTTGCCTGTTATTTTGATTGCTCTTATTAGTATGATATTGATAAGGTGCCTGAAAATGAACATAATAGTAATTGCAGTAGCAGTGTTAGTGGTAGCCTATAGATTGAAAGCATGATCTCTAAAACAGAGGAAGACATTTCACACTATGTATATATGTAGCGGTGCACAGAATGATGTCCCACAGGCTCAGTCTGGTGCTACACATTTATTTAAGATGTTCTGCAAAATGTAAAATAATACTTTAGGTTGACATCGCTACACAGTGTATTCTGCTTCTAACTGGTACACAGAGATTCTCATTATCTCACGTATTCACGCGAGACTTCCCTGTGACGCTCCCTTCACATACACGGCTACTGTAGCGACACTGCCCCCTACTGGCGATCTACTGGCACAACACCCTAATAATGACACTGGCAATAAATAACACTGTACCCTAAATTATAACCACATTGAACTCTTTCTTCTTATAAACACATATGAAACATTACAAACTATCTTCACTTGCATTACACCCAAGAAATGGTTCTCTTTTATAACCTATACATGACTGATTATGCGGCATTAGCATTAGGAGCTAGCTGCTATGTTAGCATTAGGAGCTAGCTAGCTGCTATGTTAGCATTAGGAGCTAGCTAGCTGCTATGTTAGCATTAGGAGCTAGCTGCTATGTTAGCATTAGGAGCTAGCTAGCTGCTATGTTAGCATTAGGAGCTAGCTAGCTGCTATGTTAGCATTAGGAGCTAGCTGCTATGTTAGCATTAGGAGCTAGCTAGCTGCTATGTTAGCATTAGGAGCTAGCTGCTATGTTAGCATTAGGAGCTAGCTAGCTGCTATGTTAGCATTAGGAGCTAGCTAGCTGCTATGTTAGCATTAGGAGCTAGCTAGCTGCTATGTTAGCATTAGGAGCTAGCTAGCTGCTATGTTAGCATTAGGAGCTAGCTAGCTGCTATGTTAGCATTAGGAGCTAGCTAGCTGCTATGTTAGCATTAGGAGCTAGCTAGCTGCTATGTTAGCATTAGGAGCTAGCTAGCTGCTATGTTAGCATTAGGAGCTAGCTGCTATGACAAACAGGCAAGTGTAACCAGTGTTGTCAGATCTCACAAGAGAAAAGAGCAACAATGTAATTTGTAAAGAACAAGATTCAAGAGTTTTATTTGCCATTTGCACCTATACCTAAGTACATTGGAATTCTGAGCATTTTACTAGTGATGTTACGTACTGTGCCGAGGCTTCGGAGCGCGTGTCGAGTAATCCAGGAAGTTTCCTGCAATGCGCGTATTGAGGCTTGTATCGTTTTAGACCAATGACGTCATTGATGACATCCGAAGCCTCGCTGCCCGGCCGTACCGCCCACTGGTTCATGAAGTGGTTCAGATCTTCACTGGTTAAACCAATACCACTTTCCAGAAGTGACACAGAACACTAATATTAACCCTCCTGCAATTATTATATTATATTACACTACACTACAATACAATTATTAACTTTGTGGTTTGCACACATAAGATGAATTACTCACAAAACAATTACAGTTTATTATACATGTATCTTATATACTCATAATATACTTACTAAATAGACATTTTATTAAATATGATATTGAATATGAATTTATATATATATATATATATTATATATATATATAAATTGATTACATGGTAATAGATTTTTTTTCATTGTTTATAGTCATTCCCAAAAGCCTTTACTGGCGCAAAATACAGTATATCACAGATCTGTGTTCCCAGTAGACCACAACCAGCACTGATCCCAGTAGAGCACTTACACACCAAAAACTGACAAACTGACAATAACCTGATATTTTCAGGTGGATTTTCATTTAATTCTCACTGTGCAATATCATTTTCCACTTGTGCAATTTTGTTAATATTCTGTTTATTGTCAATACTGTATAGACTCCTATTTTTATACTTCCAATCTTTATACTTGGTTCATATTTTGTTACACTTTGTTCAGCTCTTTTTTACTGTGTTAGCTGATGCATCTTGTTTTTTGCACTATCCCCTTTGCTGCTATACGCTGCAAATTTCCCCACTGCGGGACTAATAAAGGAATATCTGATCTTATCTTATCACATGGTTAAGATCATATCTGTTTGTTTTACACTCTTTGACCACCAGGTGGTTTCGTGCACATGAAGCCTCGAGCAATGAACCCTTTTCCGAAGGGAAGCCGCTCCCCGGGGGAGGGCCTCGCCAACCGGGCGAGCTAAGTACATTTATTTAGATAGTTATTGTGTTCTATGTTTAGACGTGTTTTAATAGTGGGGAGGGATAGCAGCTGGGGAGATCAGTCACGGTCCTGAATCTGGAGCTCTTACCTTAAAGTGGTGACTTGTGTATTGCAGTGTGGGTTGACCAGTGTTAAATTGCAGTGCCTCCAGTAGAGGGAGATATCGTGCAGTATCCGAGTGGTGTGCCTTAAGCTTGTTGTCTAGCCCTGTGTGATTTCACATCTGTAAGAGCTTTGGATGCTCAGTGGACTTACAGGTCCCTCCGCGTATCTCTCCTCCCTTTTTATGAATTGTTATGTTTCGATAATAAAGATTGACTATATTTGGTATACATCTACAGATGTATACCAAATATAGGCGGTGTGGTTATATATATATATATATATATATATATATATATATATATATATATATACAGAATATATTCTGTGGTTATTAGAAGGTTCTGACATAGTGGCAGTATTTTCCTGCCACATCCAAACGAAACCCATATTTATTACAATATGAACCATTTAAATAGAAGGAAGTATAAAAATAGGAGCAGTATATACAGCATTGACAATAAACAGTCTATTAACAAAATTGCACAAATGGAAAATTATATTGCACAATGAGAATGAATGAATGAATGAATGAATGAAGATCTCGCGAGAGAAAAGAGCAACAATGTAATTTGTAAAGAACAAGATTCAAGAGTTTTATTCAAGAGTACATTGGATTTCTGAGCAGTTTACACCGAGTCAGCTTTAAGAAAAGAAAAAAGGTAGAAAAGGCACAAGGTAATTACAGTGCAAAATAAGTAGCACATTCAACTCAACACAATAAATAAATAAATTATTAAAATATAAAACGCCCTCAGTGTAGTCAATAAATAAACTAAACTACCCTCTGCATAGGAACAATACCCCCACAATACAAATACATAGTATATATGCTCCATGACCATGTTAAAAGAACTTGTAACTCTCAAAAATATTTTTAAAAAGAAATAATTAATTATTATACAAACAAGCATATATGAATTTATTTTATATTATGAATTTATTTAGCAAATAAGGTAAAAAAGGTGTCATTTAAGTTGATCCACAGATTCTATCCAGTGAAACATTTCTTACAAAAGTTAAAGAGTGACATAGATGTAAATTGTTCCTTTTGCGAATCACATCCTGAAACCTGCTCTCATTTATTCTGGACCAGTAAATACTGTATACATGTGAATTGTAGAAAGATGTCAATTTTATACTTGTTAACATTTTCTCAGATTTTGCGATTTTGCACAAGCAAGCGCAATCAGTGTTGCCAGATCTCCCGAGACAAAAGAGCAACAATGTCATTTGTAAAGAACAAGATTCAAGCCCTTTATTGTCATTGTGTAGTACAACGAAATTAGATTGTGATAATCCCATAGGTGCTAATGAAAAGATAATACAAAAAAAGAGAGTGCAATATAAATATAAAAAATACAAAAGATATTAATATAAAATGTAAAAATACAATATGTATTTTGATGAGATGACAGTTTTGCCAGATTATTGCACAAAGTGTCCGTCAGATAATTATATAATTATTGCACAGAGTGATCAGCATGTTATTGCACATATCCGTAACAGTAGATTTACAGTATTTACATTGCAAAAGTGACCAACGTGTTATTGCACATTTACTTTGCACTATTCAACTCAGACAGAGGAGACGTCAGAGTTTGGGTAGTATGGCAGTTGGGAAAAAGCTGTTTTTAAGTCTGTTTGTGCGTGTGCAGATTGAACAAACAAACATATATGAATTTATTTTGGATTGCATGCATTTCATTGCATTTTTGCATTGCATTTCATCCATTTTTAGCTTGTACCTCTACATTTTTCGTGTTATAAACTTAAAGTTCAATGTTTCATGTTATTTTTTTCATCCATTTTTAGCTTGTAATTATACAAGCTTTAGACCTATATTTAGATCAGGTTTGTCTCGATCACCTTGTCTGTGGTTGAGTTTCACGTGGTTAGATTTACGCTCTACCCAGAGTTCCGTTTTTTTGTAAAATGCAACAATGGTGTCAAGCCAAAAACACTGCAACCCTCAACTATCGACATTGTAAGCAACCTTTCATGAAAACAAGATTACTTACACCCGGCTCAACCTAGTCTCTCCTCCTCAGCCTGGCTTGGCCTTCCTGAAACCAGTTAAGCCAGGATGAACTAACTAGACTAGGTCAAGCCTCGCTTTCTCTCTTATCCTGGATATCTTTATTCTGCTTTTATGAAACAGGCCCCAGGTCAATAGAAAGAACTACAAGCATATACATTTATTTTGGATTGCTTGCATTTCATTGCATCCATTTTTAGCTTGTAACTTAACATTGTTCTTATTATAAAATAGAAATTGAACGTTTCTTGTTATTTTTGCATCCATTTTTAGCTTGTAACTTAACATTGTTCTTATTATAAAATAGAAATTGAACGTTTCTTGTTATTTTTGCATCCATTTTTAGCTTGTAACTTAACATTGTTCTTATTATAAAATAGAAATTGAACGTTTCTTGTTATTTTTGCATCCATTTTTAGCTTGTAACTTAACATTGTTCTTATTATAAAATAGAAATTGAACGTTTCTTGTTATTTTTGCATCCATTTTTAGCTTGTAACTTAACATTGTTCTTATTATAAAATAGAAATTGAACGTTTCTTGTTATTTTTGCATCCATTTTTAGCTTGTAACTTAACATTGTTCTTATTATAAAATAGAAATTGAACGTTTCTTGTTATTTTTGCATCCATTTTTAGCTTGTAATTTTACAAGTTTAGATCTAGATTTAGATCAGGGTTGTGTATGGATCCTAAAATAGGACAAACTAGACCGGTATAGAGGAGAGAAACAGGAGCCCAAATAATCAACTACACTTTAGAAACAAGCCCAAAACACCGCAACCCAAAACTACCGATATTTGTGATCAACCTTTCATGAAAACAAGCCTAAAGTCTCTTATAATAGTGAGAGTGTTTAGGGGTGCACACCTCCTGAGTTTCCAAGATGCCGACGGCTGCGTGTGCAACCAGTGTTGCCAGATCTCGCGAGAGAAACAAGCAACCAGGTCAGTAGAAACAAGCCCAAAAGAAGTAACTCTCCACCCAAAACAACCACCACAACATAAGAGAGAGAGAGAGGCGGCCACTTGCAAGAACCTGTCTTCTTGTTCCTTTTACAGTTTGCACATTAATCTGTGCAACATGAACATGAACTGTTTTGATAAGAAGGAAAACAGTTCGTCCTCTAATCTAGCCTAGGGGTGAATCCTACGTGTGTCGCGCACACACCGCACATTTGCATAAGAGCATATCCAACATCGCAGAGTAACCACTCTGATGATGATGACTAAGTTTAGCTACTTACCACAGCATAAGAGAGAGAGAGAGAGAGAGGCGGCCACTTGATCATTTCTTTATTGCATTCTTTATTATTTTGATTTCCAATAATAAACAGACTGACATTCATTTGCATAAAGCAGCATATTTGCACTGCCATGTTGATAAAAGTATTAAATACTTGACAAATCTCCCTTTAAGGTTCATTTTGATCAGATATAAAATGTGCAATTAAGCTCGATTAAATATTTTAATCGATTGACAGGAACACAAAATACAAGTATGATTCCTGAAAATGTTCCCTGAACGTTAGTTCAGGGAACATCAATTACATTCATTTAATTCTTGACAGCAGTGCAGGTTCTGTGGGTTTCTCCATCTTCTGCAATACGTCCCATTTTGCTCTCTTTGGCTAGAAGGTCTGGAGCGATGGCGAGCTGGAGCGCTGCTCTTTGGTCCCTTTTTGTTTTGTCAAAGAATGACCTGTATGAGAATTTATTACACAAGTTCAAAGAAAGTATAACACTCAAAGAACAAGTTCCTGAGTCACAAACAGCTTGAAAATCAAATCCTCAATGATCAATCATCAATGTCCATGGGGCTGGAGGACCTGGTCTGTTCACTTATCGTAAGTCTGGCCATGGCCTCTGTGACTTCCTTCACCTGAGGATCCTCGTCACCTTTATAATACCAAAAGACAGAATATTTGGACACGTTTAAACCATCTGAATCTTAAATAACTGCCAAACACAAGACATAAAACTGAGTACAATTTTATGTTAGTTGAATATAAGAATAATCAAAGCACCCATACTCTCTCCGTTGACTACCATTCATATTTTTTTTACAAAATAATGTCCCATGTTAGTCCAGAACAAGTTCCTGAGTCACAAACAGCTTGAAAATCAAATCCTGAGAATGAAAACATATCAAATAAGGTACCTGCAGGTCTTTTTCACGGTGTGAACGGAGCATTCTGGGTGTCCGCACAGATCAAAAACGGTTTCAATCTCTTTAATATCAGCAGTCAAATTTAAATTTGAACCTATCTGTGTTCATCTGCATAATTTGTCGCTAAGATTTGTCGTCTCCGTTTGCCTGCTTACCATTTAGGTCCATTCTCATCTTCTTTCTGTCTGGTCCGGGGCTGTCTGGCCTTTTGCATAAAGATGAACAGTTGTTTGAATCTCCAGTATCTTAACACCAACAGAAATCATCAGTACAGTGAAGTGGTACTATATAACACGTACCTTGTGACACCGGCTGGATTAGCAGCCTCCCGTTTCCTTTTATAGGAAGATTTGGCATCTTTTAGAGTCCACTGGACTCTGGTGGGCTCAGCATCAATGTCCATGGGGCTACTAAAAGACAGAATATTTGGACACGTTTAGACCATCTGAATCTTAAACACAAGACATAAAACTGAGTACAATTTTAATTAAGCAAGTGTTATTTAGTTGAATATAAGAATAATCAAAGCACCCATTTACTCTCTCCGTTAACTGCCATTCATATTTTTTTCCCAAAATAAGGTCCCATAGGAGCATCTGGACTGTAATTTATCAATACATGTTCACGTCCTGTTTGTAAAATAATTAGTGAACTGTTTGTCATAACTTTTTCTTTTATTTTTTGTTTAATTTTGAACAATAATGAATGAAACATTATTTAATCTGCTCTTCTGATTTATAGAATATGATTTTACTGGGCAAACATTTCCAGAAGAATTAAAAGTTCAGACAACGGCTGTGATAAATAATCATTTAACTAGTAATAATAATGGTGCAAAATGATGTAAAATTGCATAATTTTCAGTCAAAAACCTTCAAATGTTCTTGGGGAGGACCCCCAAACTCAATATCTCCTAGTATCTGTTATTCACTGTATAAATTCAGAATATATCTCTTTATCCTGCTGCATAATATGTACAACACTGCTCCAAAAACCTGAATGATACCCGACTATAGACTGCAAATAACACTTTAGCACTTTAACTATTAACACTAAACACACCACCTTAACCCTATAATGTTCCAGTTGGAACATTATAGGAGTATTATAGGCCTATGTAACCAGGTTGAAATTATAGCTTTATTTTTATGTTGAAATTCAACAAAATCCTGATAAATATATTGTAAACATTTGTTTGCTAATGGTTGAAGAGTATTTTGTAGCCTGTTCCAACACCTAGTGTCACTATAAGATTACAGAGCTTTCAGACTGGCGCACTACCTTCAGTAATGTGCGGATGTAGAGCCGTCCTCTGAGGAATGTGCGCATGTGTGGATGCGAGTGGAGTGCTAGAGGAGCACGAGACGTGTAAAACCGTGCATGTAACTTGAAGGTTTCCGTTGGGTGATTCTGAAAGCATTATTTACTGTCTATGGGCAGAAGTTCTTGACCCTTTGCCATGGTTTTACAAAACATGAAGCTGGAAAGTGAGTTGTATTTTAAGGTATATTATGGAAGCATTATAAGTCAGTGTTAATAAGTCTGTAAATGTCATGAATCGATGTAATAATAGGCGCTAATTTAAGATGAATTATGATATTTAAAAGACACGTGAATTGATCGTGACTCAATAAATCAAATACTGATAGTTTACTAGTTATATACTTTATACACTTTATAGTTTATGGAAGTGCACTTTAAAGTATATTCAGTAAACTACAAGTTAAATAGTTTTGATCCTACAAGTATACTAACTTATACTTTTCTTAAGTATATCTTTATCAAAAGGTTAAGTACAAGTATAAGCCAAGTTAGACTTTTCTGTACACGCTTGTCAGTATGAGCCAAGTACTGTATAATTAAATATACTTTTAAGTATATCTCTGATAAGTACATTAAAAGTTAACAGAAAGTATACTCTCTTATTTAATAATAGCACACTTGAATAAACTTCTTATTGGTAAGGGAAGAAATAAATCAACACATTTAATCAACTTACCCTGTGGCTACTCGTTCCAATAATCCTTGCCGAAGAGACTGAGGATAATGGTCTGCAGCAGATAGGTACGTTTGCACTTCCCACTTTTCATCTGGGCGTGCCCAGATTAACATATTAGTCATTTCAGTAGCAGTGTTAGTGGTAGCCTATTGATTGAAAGCATGATCTCTAAAACAGAGGAAGACATTTCACAGTATGTATATACACTATATACATATGTATATATGTCTATGGTTTAAAGTACACTGAACATGCGTCAGTAGATCTGTGATCTACCTCGTGGTCTATTGAGGAAAACAGTGAAGGCGCATCTATCTGAATTACTTACACCCGGCTCAACCTAGTCTCTCCTCCTCAGCCTGGCTTGGCCTTCCTGAAACCAGTTAAGCCAGGATGAACTAACTAGACTAGGTCAAGCCTCGCTTTCTCTCTTATCCTGGATATCTTTATTCTGCTTTTATGAAACAGGCCCCAGGTCAATAGAAAGAACTACAAGCATATACATTTATTTTGGATTGCTTGCATTTCATTGCATCCATTTTTAGCTTGTAACTTAACATTGTTCTTATTATAAAATAGAAATTGAACGTTTCTTGTTATTTTTGCATCCATTTTTAGCTTGTAACTTAACATTGTTCTTATTATAAAATAGAAATTGAACGTTTCTTGTTATTTTTGCATCCATTTTTAGCTTGTAACTTAACATTGTTCTTATTATAAAATAGAAATTGAACGTTTCTTGTTATTTTTGCATCCATTTTTAGCTTGTAACTTAACATTGTTCTTATTATAAAATAGAAATTGAACGTTTCTTGTTATTTTTGCATCCATTTTTAGCTTGTAACTTAACATTGTTCTTATTATAAAATAGAAATTGAACGTTTCTTGTTATTTTTGCATCCATTTTTAGCTTGTAACTTAACATTGTTCTTATTATAAAATAGAAATTGAACGTTTCTTGTTATTTTTGCATCCATTTTTAGCTTGTAACTTAACATTGTTCTTATTATAAAATAGAAATTGAACGTTTCTTGTTATTTTTGCATCCATTTTTAGCTTGTAACTTAACATTGTTCTTATTATAAAATAGAAATGGAACGTTTCTTGTTATTTTTGCATCCATTTTTAGCTTGTAACTTAACATTGTTCTTATTATAAAATAGAAATGGAACGTTTCTTGTTATTTTTGCATCCATTTTTAGCTTGTAACTTAACATTGTTCTTATTATAAAATAGAAATTGAACGTTTCTTGTTATTTTTGCATCCATTTTTAGCTTGTAACTTAACATTGTTCTTATTATAAAATAGAAATTGAACGTTTCTTGTTATTTTTGCATCCATTTTTAGCTTGTAACTTAACATTGTTCTTATTATAAAATAGAAATTGAACGTTTCTTGTTATTTTTGCATCCATTTTTAGCTTGTAACTTAACATTGTTCTTATTATAAAATAGAAATTGAACGTTTCTTGTTATTTTTGCATCCATTTTTAGCTTGTAACTTAACATTGTTCTTATTATAAAATAGAAATTGAACGTTTCTTGTTATTTTTGCATCCATTTTTAGCTTGTAACTTAACATTGTTCTTATTATAAAATAGAAATTGAACGTTTCTTGTTATTTTTGCATCCATTTTTAGCTTGTAACTTAACATTGTTCTTATTATAAAATAGAAATTGAACGTTTCTTGTTATTTTTGCATCCATTTTTAGCTTGTAACTTAACATTGTTCTTATTATAAAATAGAAATTGAACGTTTCTTGTTATTTTTGCATCCATTTTTAGCTTGTAACTTAACATTGTTCTTATTATAAAATAGAAATTGAACGTTTCTTGTTATTTTTGCATCCATTTTTAGCTTGTAACTTAACATTGTTCTTATTATAAAATAGAAATTGAACGTTTCTTGTTATTTTTGCATCCATTTTTAGCTTGTAACTTAACATTGTTCTTATTATAAAATAGAAATTGAACGTTTCTTGTTATTTTTGCATCCATTTTTAGCTTGTAACTTAACATTGTTCTTATTATAAAATAGAAATTGAACGTTTCTTGTTATTTTTGCATCCATTTTTAGCTTGTAACTTAACATTGTTCTTATTATAAAATAGAAATTGAACGTTTCTTGTTATTTTTGCATCCATTTTTAGCTTGTAACTTAACATTGTTCTTATTATAAAATAGAAATTGAACGTTTCTTGTTATTTTTGCATCCATTTTTAGCTTGTAACTTAACATTGTTCTTATTATAAAATAGAAATTGAACGTTTCTTGTTATTTTTGCATCCATTTTTAGCTTGTAACTTAACATTGTTCTTATTATAAAATAGAAATTGAACGTTTCTTGTTATTTTTGCATCCATTTTTAGCTTGTAACTTAACATTGTTCTTATTATAAAATAGAAATTGAACGTTTCTTGTTATTTTTGCATCCATTTTTAGCTTGTAACTTAACATTGTTCTTATTATAAAATAGAAATTGAACGTTTCTTGTTATTTTTGCATCCATTTTTAGCTTGTAACTTAACATTGTTCTTATTATAAAATAGAAATTGAACGTTTCTTGTTATTTTTGCATCCATTTTTAGCTTGTAACTTAACATTGTTCTTATTATAAAATAGAAATTGAACGTTTCTTGTTATTTTTGCATCCATTTTTAGCTTGTAACTTAACATTGTTCTTATTATAAAATAGAAATTGAACGTTTGTTGTTATTTTTGCATCCATTTTTAGCTTGTAACTTAACATTGTTCTTATTATAAAATAGAAATTGAACGTTTCTTGTTATTTTTGCATCCATTTTTAGCTTGTAATTTTACAAGTTTAGATCTAGATTTAGATCGGGGTTGTGTATGGATCCTAAAATAGGACAAACTAGACCGGTATAGAGGAGAGAAACAGGAGCCCAAATAATCAACTACACTTTAGAAACAAGCCCAAAACACCGCAACCAAAAACTACCGATATTTGTGATCAACCTTTCATGAAAACAAGCCTAAAGTCTCTTATAATAGTGAGAGTGTTTAGGGGTGCACACCTCCTGAGTTTCCAAGACGGCGACGGCTGCGTGTGCAACCAGTGTTGCCAGATCTCGCGAGAGAAACAAGCAACCAGGTCAATAGAAACAAGCCCAAAAGAAGTAACTCTCCACCCAAAACAACCTACCTACCACAACATAAGAGAGAGAGAGAGGCGGCCACTTGATCATTTCTTTATTGCATTCTTTATTATTTTGATTTCCAATAATAAACAGACTGACATTCATTTGCATAAAGCAGCATATTTGCCCACTGCCATGTTGATAAAAGTATTAAATACTTGACAAATCTCCCTTTAAGGTTCATTTTGATCAGATATAAAATGTGCAATTAAGCTCGATTAAATATTTTAATCGATTGACAGGAACACAAAATACAAGTATGATTCCTGAAAATGTTCCCTGAACGTTAGTTCAGGGAACATCAATTACATTCATTTAATTATTGACGGTGATGCAGGTTCTGTGGGTTTCTCCATCTTCTGGAATACGTCCCATTTTGCTCTCTTTGGCTAGAAGGTCTGGAGCGATGGCGAGCTGGAGCGCTGCTCTTTGGTCCCTTTTTGTTTTGTCAAAGAATGACCTGTATGAGAATTTATTACACAAGTTCAAAGAAAGTATAACACTCAAAGATCAAGTTCCTGAGTCACAAACAGTACAGTGAAGTGGTACTATATAACACGTACCTTGTGGCACCGGCTGGATTAACAGCCTCCCATTTCCTTTGCATCAATGTCCATGGGGCTACTGGAGGACCTGGTCTGTTCACTTATCGTAAGTTCCATGGCCTCTGTGACTTCCCTCACCTGAGGATCCTCGTCACCTTTATAATACCAAAAGACAAAATATTTGGACACGTTTAAACCATCTGAATCTTAAATAACTGCCAAACACAAGACATAAAACTGAGTAAAACTTTAATTAAGCAAGTGTTATATAGTTGAATATAAGAATAATCAAAGCACCCATTTACTCTCTCCGTTGACTACCATTCATATTTTTTTTCCAAAATAATGTCCCATGTTAGTCCAGAACAAGTTCCTGAGTCACAAACAGCTTGAAAATCAAATCCTGAGAATGAAAACATATCAAATAAGGTACCTGCAGGTCTTTTTCACGGTGTGAACGGAGCATTCTGGGTGTCCGCACAGATCAAAAACGGTTTCAATCTCTTTAATATCAGCAGTCAAATTTAAATTTTAACCTATCTGTGTTCATCTGCACAATTTTGTCGCTAAGATTTGTCGTCTCTGTTTACTTGCTTACCTTTTAGGTTCATTCTCATCTTCTTTCTGTCTGGTCCGGGGCTGTCTGGCCTTTTGCATAAAGATGAACAGTTGTTTGAATCTCCAGTATCTTAACACCAACAGAAATCATCAGTACAGTGAAGTGGTACTATATAACACGTACCTTGTGACACCGGCTGGATTAGCAGTCTCCCGTTTCCTTTTACAGGAAGATTTGGCATCTTTTAGAGTCCACTGGACTCTGGTGGGCTCAGCATCAATGTCCATGGGGCTACTAAAAGACAGAATATTTGGACACGTTTAGACCAGTGGCGGCCGGCCAATAGAGGGCCACGGGGCCTGGCCCCACCCACCTTGAGCCACCAAAAAAAAAAAAAAAAATTATAAAATTATTAATTATAAAAATTATAAAAATTATAAAAATTGTCAATATGTGTGTTTTTGACCTATGGAATATACCCGTAATATTTGTAAAATAGGATAACTGCGCCAAATATCTGCTTTCCTCCTTGAACTCTCTGCTAATGCACCTCTCAGCTGCTCTGCTGCAGGTGCACTTTCTGGGGCCAAATGGATTTGGCCCAAGGAAGGCAGGTCTAATAAGCAGTACAGCCAATCACTGATTAAAGATATATGATTACAAGCATGAATGACATACAATTCATCCAATCAGCGCCGTAAAAAAGACTTCCGGGAGGGCCAAACTGATTTGGCCCATGGTGTGCGCGCGCACGTTCACGTGTGTCTCTCTCTGTTCTCGTCAGGGCTCATGTCAGTTCTCGCGTGATCTTGTCTTCTCGTCTCTCGCTTCTCTCCACTTCTCTTCTCTCACAGCCCATTTTAACGGCATGACAATGGAACAGCCAAGCACTAGTAGCGCTTTTTGATACCTTTTTTTGCATTGAATCGTACTAGGATGTTTGTTGAAATTGATTGGCCCTACCCAAAAAAAAATCCACCAGCCGCCACTGGTTTAGACCATCTGAATCTTAAACACAAGACATAAAACTGAGTACAATTTTAATTAAGCAAGTGTTATTTAGTTGAATATAAGAATAATCAAAGCACCCATTTACTCTCTCCGTTAACTGCCATTCATATTTTTTTCCCAAAATAAGGTCCCATAGGAGCATCTGGACTGTAATTTATCAATACATGTTCACGTCCTGTTTGTAAAATAATTAGTGAACTGTTTGTCATAACTTTTTCTTTTCTTTTTTGTTTAATTTTGAACAATAATGAATGAAACATTATTTAATCTGCTCTTCTGATTTATAGAATATGATTTTACTGGGCAAACATTTCCAGAAGAATTAAAAGTTCAGACAACGGCTGTGATAAATAATCATTTAACTAGTAATAATAATGGTGCAAAATGATGTAAAATTGCATAATTTTCAGTCAAAAACCTTCAAATGTTCTTGGGGAGGACCCCCAAACTCAATATCTCCTAGTATCTGTTATTCACTGTATAAATTCAGAATATATCTCTTTATCCTGCTGCATAATATGTACAACACTGCTCCAAAAACCTGAATGATACCCGACTATAGACTGCAAATAACACTTTAGCACTTTAACTATTAACACTAAACACACCACCTTAACCCTATAATGTTCCAGTTGGAGCATTATAGGAGTATTATAGGCCTATGTAACCAGGTTGAAATTATAGCTTTATTTTTATGTTGAAATTCAACAAAATCCTGATAAATATATTGTAAACATTTGTTTGCTAATGGTTGAAGAGTATTTTGTAGCCTGTTCCAACACCTAGTGTCACTATAAGATTACAGAGCTTTCAGACTGGCGCACTACCTTCAGTAATGTGCGGATGTAGAGCCGTCCTCTGAGGAATGTGCGCATGTGTGGATGCGAGTGGAGTGCTAGAGGAGCACGAGACGTGTAAAACCGTGCATGTAACTTGAAGGTTTCCGTTGGGTGATTCTGAAAGCATTATTTACTGTCTATGGGCAGAAGTTCTTGACCCTTTGCCATGGTTTTACAAAACATGAAGCTGGAAAGAGAGTTGTATTTTAAGGTATATTATGGAAGCATTATAAGTCAGTGTTAATAAGTCTGTAAATGTCATGAATCGATGTAATAATAGGCGCTAATTTAAGATGAATTATGATATTTAAAAGACACGTGAATTGATCGTGACTCAATAAATCAAATACTGATAGTTTACTAGTTATATACTTGTAGCCCACTTTATAGTTTATGGAAGTGCACTTTAAAGTATATTCAGTAAACTACAAGTTAAATAGTTTTGATCCTACAAGTATACTAACTTATACTTTTCTTAAGTATATCTTTATCAAAAGGTTAAGTACAAGTATAAGCCAAGTTAGACTTTTCTGTACACGCTTGTCAGTATGAGCTAAGTACTGTATAATTAAATATACTTTTAAGTATATCTCTGATAAGTACATTAAAAGTTAACAGAAAGTATACTCTCTTATTTAATAATAGCACACTTGAATAAACTTCTTATTGGTAAGGGAAGAAATAAATCAACTTACCCTGTGGCCACTTGTTCCAATAATCCTTGCCGAAGAGACACAGCAGTCTGGTCTGGTCTGCCAGCAGATAGGTACGTTTGCACTTCCCACTTTTCATCTGGGCGTGCCCAGATTAACATATAACATTTCAGTAGCAGTGTTAGTGGTAGCCTATTGATTGAAAGCATGATCTCTAAAACAGAGGAAGACATTTCACAGTATGTATATACACTATATATAGTCTATGGTTTAAAGTACACTGAACGTGCGTCAGTAGATCTGTGATCTACCTCGTGGTCTATTGAGGAAAACAGTGAAGGCGCATCTATCTGAATTACTTACACCCGGCTCAACCTAGTCTCTCCTCCTCAGCCTGGCTTGGCCTTCCTGAAACCAGTTAAGCCAGGATGAACTAACTAGACTAGGTCAAGCCTCGCTTTCTCTCTTATCCTGGATATCTTTATTCTGCTTTTATGAAACAGGCTCCAGGTCAATAGAAAGAACTACAAGCATATACATTTATTTTGGATTGCTTGCATTTCATTGCATCCATTTTTAGCTTGTAACTTAACATTGTTCTTATTATAAAATAGAAATTGAACGTTTCTTGTTATTTTTGCATCCATTTTTAGCTTGTAACTTAACATTGTTCTTATTATAAAATAGAAATTGAACGTTTCTTGTTATTTTTGCATCCATTTTTAGCTTGTAACTTAACATTGTTCTTATTATAAAATAGAAATTGAACGTTTCTTGTTATTTTTGCATCCATTTTTAGCTTGTAACTTAACATTGTTCTTATTATAAAATAGAAATTGAACGTTTCTTGTTATTTTTGCATCCATTTTTAGCTTGTAACTTAACATTGTTCTTATTATAAAATAGAAATTGAACGTTTCTTGTTATTTTTGCATCCATTTTTAGCTTGTAATTTTACAAGTTTAGATCTAGATTTAGATCAGGGTTGTGTATGGATCCTAAAATAGGACAAACTAGACCGGTATAGAGGAGAGAAACAGGAGCCCAAATAATCAACTACACTTTAGAAACAAGCCCAAAACACTGCAACCAAAAACTACCGATATTTGTGATCAACCTTTCATGAAAACAAGCCTAAAGTCTCTTATAATAGTGAGAGTGTTTAGGGGTGCACACCTCCTGAGTTTCCAAGACGGCGACGGCTGCGTGTGCAACCAGTGTTGCCAGATCTCGCGAGAGAAACAAGCAACCAGGTCAATAGAAACAAGCCCAAAAGAAGTAACTCTCCACCCAAAACAACCACCACAGCATAAGAGAGAGAGAGAGAGAGAGGCGGCCACTTGATCATTTATTTATTCCAATAATAAACATATACATTCATTTGCATAAAGCAGCATATTTGCCCACTGCCATGTTGATAAAAGTATTAAATACTTGACAAATTTCCCTTTAAGGTTCATTTTGAGCAGATATAAAATGTGCAATTAAGCTCGACTAAATATTTTAATCGATTGACAGGAACACAAAATACAAGTATGATTCCTGAATGATACATTCATTTAATTATTGACGGGGATGCAGGTTCTGTTGGTTTCTCCATCTTCTGCAATACGTCCCATTTTGCTCTCTTTGGAGAGAAGGTCTGGAGCGATGGCGATCTGGAGCACTGCTCTTTGGTCCCTTTTTGTCAAAGAATGACCTGTATGAGAATTTATTACACAAGTTCAAAGAAAGTATAACACTCAAAGATCAAGTTCCTGAGTCACAAACAGTACAGTGAAGTGGTACTATATAACACGTACCTTGTGACACCGGCTGGATTAACAGCCTCCCATTTCCTTTGCATCAATGTCCATGGGGCTACTGGAGGACCTGGTCTGTTCACTTATCGTAAGTTCCATGGCCTCTGTGACTTCCCTCACCTGAGGATCCTCGTCACCTTTATAATACCAAAAGACAAAATATTTGGACACGTTTAGACCATCTGAATCTTAAATAACTGCCAAACACAAGACATAAAACTGAGTAAAACTTTAATTAAGCAAGTGTTATATAGTTGAATATAAGAATAATCAAAGCACCCATTTACTCTCTCCGTTGACTACCATTCATATTTTTTTTTCCAAAATAATGTCCCATGTTAGTCCAGAACAAGTTCCTGAGTCACAAACAGCTTGAAAATCAAATCCTGAGAATGAAAACATATCAAATAAGGTACCTGCAGGTCTTTTTCACGGTGTGAACGGAGCATTCTGGGTGTCCGCACAGATCAAAAACGGTTTCAATCTCTTTAATATCAGCAGTCAAATTTAAATTTTAACCTATCTGTGTTCATCTGCACAATTTTGTCGCTAAGATTTGTCGTCTCTGTTTACTTGCTTACCTTTTAGGTTCATTCTCATCTTCTTTCTGTCTGGTCCGGGGCTGTCTGGCCTTTTGCATAAAGATGAACAGTTGTTTGAATCTCCAGTATCTTAACACCAACAGAAATCATCAAGTGGTACTATATAACACGTACCTTGTGACACCGGCTGGATTAACAGTCTCCCATTTCCTTTTATAGGAAGATTTGGCATCTTTTAGAGTCTGCTTGACTCTGGTGGGCTCAGCATCAATGTCCATGGGGCTACTGGAGGACCTGGATGTGAGGTGCGTCTGTTCACTTATCGTAAGTCTGGCCATGGCCTCTCTGACTTCCTTCACCTGACGATCCTCGTCACCTTTATAATACTAAAAGACAGAATATTTGGACACGTTTAGACCATCTGAATCTTAAATAACTGCCAAACACAAGACATAAAACTAAATAAAACTTGAATTAAGAAAATGTTATTAAACCATTCAAGGAGTTACAGTCACTTCGCTTTAAAAGTGAGCGGTGGAAGTTAATATATTATATAGGAAATTTGCACTTAAGATTAATTACAACCACCAATCCACAATGATAGAATAAGACGATACCATATACTGTATATATAACAATGATTAATACATTATGTTACATACTGTACATGCCTACAGTGTGCAGTGGAATGATCACTTACTTCTCTTTCTTATTCCCTCAATGTCTTTCTTTTATCTCCATATCTCGGTCCAAGTCCTGCAGGTTTTTTTTGTGGTTTTAAACGTCAACTCTTTTTAAATAAATCCCTTTTTTCATTGATATTTGCACCTCTGCAAACTATATTTGCCTTTTAAGTGTATGCTGTATGCCTACAGACATCTGACTGTTTGACATCTGACAGTTTTTCTTTAAAACACATATTAATTAGCAGGAATTGTGCATGGTGTGCCCTATTACGACCATTATTTATATAGAAAGAAAGAAAGCTGGATGTAGCCTATGTCAATGGAAATACTCATTTAGTCCATAATGGATAATAAGTCAGTGATGTGGTGCTCATGAAAACATCATTTTTAACTGTACAGCCTGAGAGCAGCCTGGCATCGTAGTGAGTGTAGGACATCCCCTCCTTGCAGAGTTAACATGATTCATTCATGGGACACCAATGCGTGTCCCATGAATGAATCATCACGTTCATCAAAGCGGTGCAAACCGCGAGGTCACAACGAGAGGAGAACTGGTTTCTGATTATGAAATGCGCTCACGCCTTGCCACGGTTTTACAAAACATGAAGCTGGAAAGTGAGTTGTATTTTAAGGAAGCATTATAAGTCAGTGTTAATAAGTCTGTAAATGTCATGAATCAATGTAATAATAGGCGCTAATTTAAGATGAATTATGATATTTAAAAGACACGTGAATTGATCGTGACTCAATCAATCAAATACTGATAGTTTACTAGTTATATACTTTATACACTTTATAGTTTATGGAAGTGCACTTTAAAGTATATTCAGTAAACTACAAGTTAAATAGTTTTGATCCTACAAGTATACTAACTTATACTTTTCTTAAGTATATCTTTATCAAAAGATTAAGTACAAGTATAAGCCAAGTTAGACTTTTCTGTACTTGTCAGTATGAGCCAAGTACTGTATAATTAAATATACTTTTAAGTATATCTCTGATAAGTACATAAAAAGTTATATAATATATAATAATAATAATAATATAAAATATATATATAATAGCACACTTGAATAAACTTCTTATTGGTAAGGGAAGAAATAAATCAACACATTTAATCAACTTACCCTGTGGCTACTTGTTCTCACCATCCTTGCAGAAGAGACTGAGGATAATGGTCTGCAGCAGATAGGTGTCACAACGCCGTCACAGAAGTGACTAACTCCACTCTGGAACGATGGTGCGGCAAAAGAGGAAAAGAAAGAGAGAAGTAAACTAAACTATTATTTAGAAGTAAAAAATTTTGCAGCTTTCATTATCAACAACATGGTGTTTTGAAGTATTTATACACCACAGTATTTTTGTTAAAGAATAAAAACATTATTTTTTGTGCTTTTCGGGGGGAACAATACATGTCCACTTGAGAGGCAGTTGGAATCTGGTCTCCGGCAGGGTCGAAGTTTATAATATGCAGTAAAAAATAGTTTGTGTTGCTCATGTAAACTTGAATTGACTCAAGATATAATTTTAATGCAAGACTTGTGCACTGCAACTTATACATTAATATTGAAAATCGTTCAGGTTTCCTTATACAGTCATATAACTGGTAGATTACTACAGATAACAAATATACAAAACATTATCATCATCCATGATGATGTTTTACATTATTATTATTGCATTCATCCTCCTTATGACTGATTAATGAACTGTTAGGCAAGATAGGTGAAAATGTTAGTAGAATAAATCATAATGTACTGGAGAATAGTTGAGCAATATTGGGATGGACTTGCTGTGTGTAATTAATTAAAAAAAATAACCATAGGAATACACATGAATTGAGACAGTAATGATATTAAAGCTTTAACTTTATTGTCTTTGGGCCTGGAACACGTGAAACAAGAAGAAGAAATAATTTGAAGAAGATAATACTATTGTTTGTCATTGGGTCTGATTCCCTGCAACATCAGACAAAATGATTTACAGCACACAGATTCACCAGAAACTCCTTCAGCTCAGACACCAGCGGGGCCTCCGGCAGTGACCAGCCCACTGTGGATTGCTGGGCCCGCTGTCAACATCCAGCAGGTTTTGCTACAGGGCCACAATTGTGCTTCTCTTGTAAAAAAACATAAAAAGAACAACAGAGACTGAATATTTATTCACACAACAGGCTTATGTGAGTAATTAATGAAATGAAAACAACAACAACATTGTCTTATTAACCTGCTGGTTACTGAGAGTCATGGAGGTCTGTGTCCTCAGTTCTACCAGGTGCTCTGCAAGGCTGTCACCCCGATCCATACCTGGCATACCATGCCCGTCCCCTAAACATACAATTTGTCATCAGTAAGCTAATAAACAGGATAAACTGCTGTGAAATTACACTACATGTAACATATAATGTCTTATTGTATCGGTTGTATGTTCAATAGATTTGACACAACTGTTACTATTGCTTTATTGTGAGGTTTATGTAAACATTACTTACCAACTGTATTTCTGCCACCTGAGACCTCACCAGGTGAGGATTCAGACTGGACCGCAGGCTGAGCTTCTGGGGCAGAGGATACAGGATGACTGTATCCTCTGCCCCTGTATACAACAGATAATATACTGTATACACTCTCCACTATTTCAGTCATCATCTTCTTCCTCATCCTTGACCTTCTTTTTTTTCTTCTTTTTCTTCTTTTCTGATGACTGTAATTTGTTACCTTTGAATGACCTAAAATGGCCCGAATACGCCGTCGTAGCTGCTGTTTGTGTTTGAGAGCAAATGATCAAAACTTAATTCAGAGGATTATTAAAAAATGTACAGACAGGAAACTAAATTGAACTGAGAAGCTTTTTGGTGCTAGAAACAAAAAATGTCCTTAATTTGCATAAAAGAAATAGCAGAATAATCAACTGTGGTTTGTGGTGTGATGTGGTGTATGTGTGAGAAATGTTCAAGAAAGGGGAGTATTTAAGTCTGAAGATGTGTTTTCCGGCACATGAATACACACACACACACACACACACACACACACGCACACACACACACACACACACACACACACACACACACACACACACACACACTATAGTGGGCATTGTACATTTCCAGCAGATGAACACACAAACACGCGCACACACAACCACACGCGCACACACGCTCACAGGCACACAGGCATACACGCACACACACACACACACACACACACACACACACACACACACACATCGTCAAAGCTACAGGTGTGTAAACCTGATTTCATCACAACTTTTTCCTACATGGGGACCAAAGCTTCCAGACAACACAAAATCATGCCAAGCACAAACACACATGCGTACGCATGCCACACACACAAACTGAATGTATCACTATTGTGCTTTCCAGCACAACTTCAAAGCTAAAGCTGTGTAAACCTTTTCTTATCACATCTTGGATGTACCTGTCCCACCATGGGCCTTGTTCAGGCTGCCAGCCCAAATCCATTTTGTGATATATCCATACATAATAATAATACATATCCAGATTGTATCCAGATTGATTTTAGAAAGTGTGGACAGCAAAACAAAACATTTGAAATGAAAAATTTGATTCAAACCACATTTGGAAGTGGTTTGAATTGCGATTCCAAACAGATTTCTACAGATGCGTCTCAGGCCGGACGTTCTGGCCGCCCAAATCGGATTTGAAAATGTGCAAGTGCTGAGCAGAATCCATGCTGCTGCTAGCAGAGAGCTATGGAGGACAACATGTAGGACAACAGCGGTCAATAGACAGAAATAAATTGTCTTCTGTCACTTTCACTCTACTTTCACTTTCTGCTGCTTCCCCTTACCATCGCAGTGTCTACCAGCTTCCATCGCTGAGTTTGTCTGGTGCAACGAAGGAGTTCTGCAACGAGACTTCACAGCGTGATTGTTTCGAGGGCGAATGGTTCCGCGTAGGAAAGCCGCGTAACCAGCGTAGCTACTTAGTTACTGATGCCTACATCATTACCACAGCAACCCATGCAGATAGGTTGGTGATGTCTGGACACACAAACTGGATGTGATCACTTGCAAATAACCGTGCGGACAGTCTGTCTCAATCTGGAAATATACTTGCTTTTTTACCACGCATTGGCGTAGACAACCGGCTGCTTTGTGAACGGAGTTCCTCACATACTTGCCTATGTACTACGCATGTTACTGGAGGATTTCACTAGAGGGCACACCGGACAACTCAGATAAATAGAACTTCTAGATTTGCATAATGAAACAATAAACATAGCGACACTCGAGGAGGTTACTATTGTTATTCTGGGATCTAAAATGGTACCGATCGGTCGCCAGCTATTTTGACAAGCGTAATTGCTACCGTGCCGCAGTAATAACACATTGTACAAGTATAAGCCAAGTTAGACTTTTCTGTACTTCAGTATGAGCCAAGTACTGTATAATTAAATATACTTTTAAGTATATCTCTGATAAGTACATAAAAAGTAAACTGAAAGTATACTCTCTTATTTAATAATAGCACACTTGAATAAACTTCTTATTGGTAAGGGAAGAAATAAATCACACAGTTAATCAGCTTACCCTGACTTGTTCCAAACATCCTTGCAGAAGAGACCGATCAGAGGTACTGTACTAGGAAGCGAGTTCAACATCACCAGGAATTCTTTTCATGATGGCTTCCCTAACCCTACGAGATCCCGCTAAACGGTACTATGAAGGTGGTTAACAACCTCAGTAAATAAGCACATGGTTTCTGTCTGGCCGTGAGCATGTTCATATGTACGGGGAGTGTTATGCAGTTTCTGACTAATCACAAACAAGTCTACAGACAGGAAGAGAGGTACATTTAACAAATGGAAGAGTAAACTATATTAGACAAATACGAAGAAGTTAAACACTTAATCCAGACTGAAAGTAACACAGTTGAAGCTGCCAGATGCAGGAAGAACAGCTGGAAAAAGTAAAAACTCCCGATGTGTGAATGCGTAAATTAACAGACTTATTAATTTAACGGAACACCCAAAAGTCAGATATAGTCGTCTAAATATAAATAGCTTCAAAGAGTGTAATAGATGAATGGATTACAGCTTCGTAGTACGGAAAACCCAGAGTGAACCCTGAAGTTACCTCGATAACCACAAATACATTACATACAAATTGCAGTACAGTCAGCTGAACGTTTTGGTAGGAAGTTCATAACAGACCACAAAAAGTGACTCAAGATACAACATAAGAAAAGAGGAACTTCAACAGGAAAGCAGAAAACCACAGAAAAAAAACAAAGGTGATTTTGCACTCTACCATAGAAATATTAGATTTGATTGCCACTTACTTTACACTATACTTCCTATATACCACTTTATAGACTGCACATATGTACATATTACATGTATTTATTGACAGACTGCACACACTATGTTCACCCATTCACTCTGTATCTTTTATATCTCTATTATTGTTTTTATCATTTTCGTATTTCTTTACCTCTTCCTTCAGTCCATGAGGAGGAACAGACACACAGACATGGAAACATGATGCCTCTGACTGTTGTGGGGAAAAAAACATTATTTTGATAAAGGTGTTGCCAGATCTCGCGAGAGAAACAAGCAACCAGGTCAATAGAAACAAGCCCAAAAGAAGTAACTCTCCACCCAAAACAACCTACCTACCACAACATAAGAGAGAGAGGCGGCCACTTGATCATTTCTTTATTGCATTCTTTATTATTTTGATTTCCAATAATAAACATATACATTCATTTGCATAAAGCAGCATATTTGCCCACTGCCATGTTGATAAAAGTATTAAATACTTGACAAATCTCCCTTTAAGGTTCATTTTGAGCAGATATAAAATGTGCAATTAAGCTCGATTAAATATTTTAATCGATTGACAGGAACACAAAATACAAGTATGATTCCTGAAAATGTTCCCTGAACTGGCGTTCAGGGAACATCAATTACATTCATTTAATTATTGACGGTGATGCAGGTTCTGTGGGTTTCTCCATCTTCTGGAATACGTCCCATTTTGCTCTCTTTGGAGAGAAGGTCTGGAGCGATGGCGATCTGGAGCGCTGCTCTTTGGTCCCTTTTTGTTTCGTCAAAGAATGACCTGTATGAGAATTTATTACACAAGTTCAAAGAAAGTATAACACTCAAAGATCAAGTTCCTGAGTCACAAACAGCTTGAAAATCAAATCCTGAGAATGAAAACATATCAAATAAGGTACCTGCAGGTCTTTTTCACGGTGTGAACGGAGCATTCTGGGTGTCTGCACAGATAAAAAACATTTTTCAATCTCTTTAATATCAGCAGTAAAATTTTTATTTGAACCTATCTGTGTTCATCTGCATAATTTGTCGCTAAGATTTGTCGTCTCCGTTTGCCTGCTTACCTTTTAGGTCCATTCTCATCTTCTTTCTGTCTGGTCCGGGGCTGTCTGGCCTTTTGCATAAAGATGAACAGATGTTTGAATATCCAGTATCTTAACACCAACAGAAATCATCAGTACAGTGAAGTGGTACTATATAACACGTACCTTGTGACACCGGCTGGATTAGCAGCTTCCCATTTCCTTTTATAGGAAGATTTGGCATCTTTTAGAGTCCACTTGACTCTGGTGGGCTCAGCATCAATGTCCATGGGGCTACTGGAGGACCTGGATGTGAGGTGCGTCTGTTCACATATCGTAAGTCTGGCCATGGCCTCTGTGACTTCCTTTACCTGAGGATCCTCGTCACCTTTATAATACTAAAAGACAGAATATTTGGACACGTTTAGACCATCTGAATCTTAAATAACTGCCAAACACAAGACACACAACTAAATAAAACTTTAAGTAAGCACGTTTTATTTAGTTGACTATAAGAATAATCAAAGCACCTATGTGCAGAATGGCAAAATAGTAATTTGTTATTTGCACCATGTAGAATATAAGTATCTGCTCACTTCATATCTATACAAACAATGTGCATGAGTCAAGAACTCGGCTGAAACCATGACACTTAGCCACTTTTAGAGGAACCCTTTGGAGTGGTTTTAGAAAACATGAAGCTGGAAAGTGAGTTGTATTTTAAGGTATATTATGGAAGCATTATAAGTCAGTGTTAATATGTCTGTAAATGTCATAAATCAATGTAATAATAGGCGCTAATTTAAGATGAATTATGATATTTGAAAGACACTTGTGAATTGATCGTGACTCAATCAATCAAATACTGATAGTTTACTAATTATATAAGTACATAAAAAGTAAACTGAAAGTATACTCTTATTTAATAATAGCACACTTGAATAAACTTCTTATTGGTAAGGGAAGAAATAAATCAACATATTTAATGAACTTACCGTGCGGCCGCTTGTTCCCACCATTCTTGCTGTTCTAGTGCGATTTGGCTGGAGATGTGTGACATTTAGCTGATGCCAGGTTCTGACTCACGTTAACTACAATATCTGACTTCCACTTCCCCCTTGATCAGCTTGAAAGATGATGTTTGGAGGTGAAAAATTGTTGCTCCCTATCCTGCTCAACTGAAGCCAAACTTGCATTAACAACACTTACACGCCCACACAGGAAGACAAGGGGAGAAGATCTTAACAGGGCAAAACACACATCATTGAGTCTATATAGATCAAAATCCATTCTATTACATGACTAACTGACCTAAATTCTAATGTATGTCAAACATTTTTGATGGCATAACAAACTTTTTAAATGATAATCAAATGTAAAAAACTGTAAAAATAATACAAAAGATCTCTAATTCACGTGACAAATTGGAGACATTTGTGCTGCCTTTGGCAGGCAGTGCCTACACTGACTGCATGCACACCACTGCCTCTCACTAACCCACAGCAGGGTGTGAAATTAATAAAATCTATATCTACACTAAATCATATAGACCAAGACAAAAACGCTTAACAAGACAATACAGACATTGAACATGGACATGTTTAAGACTTATCTCGCCCCAGTGGCGGTGCAAACACCATATATATACTGTATAGCGGTGCTATATAACAAGTACCTTGTGGCACCGGCTGGATTATCTAAACCAGGGGTCTTCAACGTTTTACAGGCCAAGGACCCCCAAACTGATGGAAAGATGGAGCAGGGACCCCCTACTATATATATTGTATAAAATTGTGTTTTATATTAAACTGGGCTTAGTGCCATGTATAAATGTACCTTGTATTGTGCATTCAATACTAAGCTATTCAAATAATACACAGGTTCATATATTCATGTTTTTATTTTAAACATGTGCATGGTACAGTGAGTAGATAAATTGTAATAAATTATAATAATTACAAAAATAAAAATAAAAAAATAAATAATAAGAAGAAGAAAATTTCGCGACCCCCCCTGCAGTACCTCCGCGGACCCCCTGTTGAAGACCTCTGATCTAAACCTTAAATAACTGCCAAACACAAGACATAAAACTGAATGAAACACGTGAGCACTGAGCAAGTGTTATTTAGTTGAATATAAGAATAATCATCATATTTTTTTTTTCTGGTGATTCACAGCATTTGGTGAGGATGATACATAGTGTGACCTTGTGATGAGTGTGAAGTTTCTGACAACCACGCAAGGGTTTCCTGTATGTCAGTAAACCCTTGCCCGCAAGAAAGTCTTCTTCTTCTTCTTGCCCCAAACCACACTGTAAACCATTGCTGTTTTACAGCAGGATTTCAATAGTGTTATCCTGTTATTGCTAAAAACAGTGCTTTACTGTTAATGCAAAAGAAAACCTGTTAAATTACGCTCATAGGCCGTTTTTTAACTGAACTATAATGCATTCTTAAAAAACATCACTTTACTGCTGATCAACTGTCTAAAGTATCATCAGTAACAGTTTCATGCAGTATTGTTTTAATTCTGGGACCTGATCTGCACATGTGAGGCTTGTACATTGTACATGATTGTAAAATCAGTGAATTAGCTTCATTGTTCTTCACTCACATGTTGTTATGGTTTTCATTCTGTGCTTGTAGCCAGCTAGAGACACACATTTTGGGAAAAGTGTCAACAAGTCTATTATAGCCTTTTTCCTAACTGTTGTTATGATGTAATGTTGTTGAAATACAGTTATACAGTAATACAGTAATATGTCTGCATGCAGAACGTTTTTATAGTGAGAGCAAGCCTATCGGTTCGTGTACCGGGTCAACACGGAAAGGGGCAGACAGTGGTAGAGAACCATAGTCAGTAGACTTCAGCGTTGTGTGAACTGTCACACTACTGTAACTGACTGGAGATCAGTACGATCATATAGATGTTTCAAATATTAATGTTCACTATATCCTGACAGCAGTGCATGAGGCAGATAATCTGTGAATAAATCGGCTTCCTCTGCCTCCTTTTAGTGCTCCTTATGGCATTTGGAAGATTCCACCACTCCCAAAATCAACCAACCAGAGCTGAGGAGTCTCTACAGCAGCTGTCAATCACTGCTCCTGAAATAAAGATAAAGCTATGCATTCACATAAAGTCAAGGGATGTTGTAAATTACGTTGCAAGAACAGTTTGATTCCACTTATATCTTCAATTTATAATGAAGCAAATGACATTCACTAAAAGGTTAAAACTCACCTAATGTAGAAACTACATAAGCATATATTTCTACTGGTACGCTCATAGAAATTCATCTACTTGATCGAGTAGTTGAATCAGTAGTCCAAAGTTTCCTTCCCTGAAAGACCGGATAAGCAGAAATATGACAAGCTCCATATCCAACACAATGTGAACTGAAACTGTGGACTCTCAAGCCGCAGAAACCACGAAGCACAGACTCAGCGGACTCACTGAGTCTGTGCTTCGTGGTTTTTAATTTTACAAGTTTAGATCTAGTTTAAGATCAGGGTTGTGTATGAATCCTAAAATAGGACAAACTAGACCGGTATAGAGGAGAGAAACAGGAGCCCAAATAATCAACTACACTTTAGAAACAAGCCCAAAACACCGCAACCCAAAACTACCGATATTTGTGATCAACCTTTCATGAAAACAAGCCTAAAGTCTCTTATAATAGTGAGAGTGTTTAGGGGTGCACACCTCCTGAATTTCCAAGACGGCGACGGCTGCGTGTGCAACCAGTGTTGCCAGATCTCGCGAGAGAAACAAGCAACCAGGTCAATAGAAACAAGCCCAAAAGAAGTAACTCTCCACCCAAAACAACCACCACAACATAAGAGAGAGAGGCGGCCACTTGATCATTTATTTATTGCATTATTTATTATTTTGATAATGAACATTGACATGTACATTCATTTGCATAAAGCAGCATATTTGCCCACTGCCATGTTGATAAAAGTATTAAATACTTGACAAATTTCCCTTTAAGGTTAATTTTGAGCAGATATAAAATGTGCAATTAAGCTCGATTAAATATTTTAATCGATTGACAGAAACCCAAAGAACATCAATTACATTCATTTAATTCTTGACAGTAGTGCAGGTTCTGTGGATTTCTCCATCTTCTGGAATACGTCCCAGTTTGCTCTCTTTGGAGAGAAGGTCTGGAGCGATGGCGATCTGGAGCGCTGCTCTTTGGTCCCTTTTTGTTTCGTCAAAGAATGACCTGTATGAGAATTTATTACACAAGTTCAAAGAAAGTATAACACTCAAAGAACAAGTTCCTGAGTCACAAACAGCTTGAAAATCAAATCCTGAGAATGAAAACATATCAAATAAGGTACCTGCAGGTCTTTTTCACGGTGTGAACGGAGCATTCTGGGTTTCTGCACAGATACAAAACATTTTTCAATCTCTTTAATATCAGCAGTAAAATTTTAATTTTAACCTATCTGTGTTCATCTGCATAATTTGTCGTTTCTGTTTGCCTGCTTACCATTTAGGTCCACTCTTCTCCTCTTTCTGTCTGGACTGAGGCTGTCTGGACTGAGGCTGTCTGGACCGAGGCTGTCTGGCCTTTTGCATAAAGATGAACAGTTGTTTGAATCTCCAGTATCTTAACACCAACAGAAATCATCAGTATAGTGAAGTGGTACTATATAACACGTACCTTGTGACACCGGCTGGATTAACAGTCTCCCATTTCCTTTTACAGGTCTGCTTGACTCTGATGGGCTCAGCATCAATGTCCATGGGGCTACTGGAGGACCTGGAGGTGAGGTGCGTCTGTTCACTTATCGTAAGTTTGGCCATGGCCTCTGTGACTTCTTTCACCTGAGGATCCTCATCACCTTTATAATACTAAAAGACAGAATATTTGGACACGTTTAAACCATCTGAATCTTAAATAACTGCCAAAACACAAGACACACAACTAAATAAAACTATTAGTATCTGTTATTCACTGTATAAATTCAGAATATATCTCTTTATCCTGAGTATTTTGTAGCCTATTTCACTCTGAGTGTTGATACCTAGTTTCACTTAAGATTACAGAGATTTATGACACTTTATGTGGCGCACTACTTTCAGTTCCGCAGTTCAGTTTTGAGGATGTGAAGGGATGTTACATGGCAAAACCGCAAAACCGGTAGTCTTTTTATTTTTATTTTTTTTGACACTAGCTGCTGAAACATAATCATGGCACTTGCACTTTATGATCCATTTATTTGTCTATACTTTGAATTGAATGTTTTTATTTTTGCTTTTAATGTTTGCTCTTACTGCAAAGAGCTGCTAAACTGTTTTTCGTTGTTTTCCATGACAATAACAATAAAGACTCTATTCTAATATTATAAAAACGTGTGAATAAGAGCACTACTCCCACCAGTTTTATATTCACTTTAAGCACTGCTACTGGCTCACAAGCCATAACAACATAATAATAATAATACATTACATTTATATAGCACTTTTCAAGAAGAAACTCAAAGACACTTTAAGTAATCTTAAGTAATCATTACATTTGTTTTATATTTATTACATTGTTAGCAGAAGTAACAGTAATTCCACTGTTGTAAATTTCCCCACTGTGGGACTAATAAAGGAATACATATATATTATCTTATCTTAAATCAACATTAAAATAATAATAAAATATTTAAAATACTTTTAACCTTGCATACTGTATGTCACGCTAATACCTTTTCCACCTTGTATAAAATGTAAATAAGTAATCATTACATTTGTTTTATATTTATTACATTGTTAGCAGAAAGTTTCTAATTACTTTGACATTAGAGAAAATACTTTTTGTGATAAATGACAAATAAAAAAAACACATTTAATCAACTTACCATGCGAAAGCATCCAAACATCTTTGTGTAAAATATTGATATAGTGATGAGAACTAGACGTCTGCACTTGTGCCAATTCTATGCTATTGTAACCTTTATTATTGAGTGCTCTAGTGTTAGTGAATACAAGTCAGTAGGCTACTGAGTGATGGCAAACAGGAAGCGTACTACTCGATGGGGAGAGTGTCACCAGGCAATTCCCCCATCACAGGTTTACGTGCTGTGCTCTGTGCTGTGTGAGATATCGCCCTCTTTATATGGTGGACGAATGAGGAAAAAGTCATACAGCATGCCAAGAACTACAACTTGCTCCAAACAGCTGCAGAAGACTGTTTTCAGGTTAGGTCTGCTGTTGTACGGGAAGACACTTCGTTGATTCTTTCTTCCTGAATCACTTCATGAGACACATTTTGTCAACTCATGTCTTCCTATCTCGCAGTCATTTGTGTTTAAAGACACTTCTGTTAAATTTAAAGATGCCTTTCTGCTACACTTCAACCACATGGTTATGGTTGTGGTGCATGTGATTGATCTAAGGAGCCGTTATGAATCAGATGACAACTGCTACACTACAAACCACAAATGGTTTGTGGTGTAGCACCCTTCACTTCACAAGACACGGGAAACCTCTGTTGGTCTGGAGGAGCTGCAGCAGTTACTTCTGCACAAACATCCACTGTAGATATTCTCAGAGCTACTTCCGCAGTATGTAGTGTGCGCGCATGAACGTGAGAGTGGAGCGAGCTGTGAGTGAAGGCAGGCAGGCAGAGGAGCAGAGGCTCCGGTCCTGTAGACCAAAGCTACGGTCTCCCCCGTGTCCTCCGACCGCGGCCAACACTGTTTAACAGACGGGCTTCACTAGATACAACTTTGCGGTTTTGGTGCTTCTGAGTAGTTTGTGTTAGAGTCTGAGTCTGAACAGCGTAGCCACACGCGAGCGTGCATGGGACACCAACCCGGTGATTTATACGTGTAAGAAGTTACAAACAGTCCCTTTATGAAAAACATTCTCTGCGAGTAAATTTGACAGCCATCTTGAAAAATGGCCGCCATATTGCAGTTAAAAATTCTTAAAACTATCAAAATTAGATCCAGCACGCCAAGAAAACATATAATTTGACACCAAGATCACTCAAATCGATCAAGTAGATGAATTTATATGAGATAAATCATTATCGGCAGGTCAATTTGGCGGCCATCTTGAAAAATGGCCGCTATCTTGGATTTTCAAGTGGCCAATCGTTTATATTTGCTTAGAGAGCCCTCGGGCAATCATCATGCCAAATTTGGTGCTTGTATCATTATTTGCACGATTTGATTGAAAAATGGATGTTATCCGCTCCACTAATTAGCGTGACATACAGTATTCAAGGTTAAAGGTCCCATATTATAAAAAAGTGAGATTTTCATGTTATTTTATTATAAAGCAGGCTTAAGTCCTTTATAAATACTGTGAAAGTATCGAAACATTCAATCCACAGGGAAATACACACAGCCCGTATTCAGAAACTCTGCATTTGTAACAAGCTGTCAGGATTTCTGCCCATTTGTGATGTCACAAATATACTATATTTAGACCCTTGACACAATTTTAAATGTAAACATTCTAAATGTGTTCCAGTTTATTTCCTGGTTGCAGTGTATGTGAATGTCATCAGCTGACAGGAAGTACACATGGACCCAAGCTGTTGCCTAGCAACGCAATTCTGTTGCAATTTCGTCAAAATGCGCTAAAACGGAGCGTTTCAGACCGAGGGTAAATACAGGTATATTCAGGCTGACAGTATGAGGAAAATAAAGGTTTTTTTTTTTAACATTACAGCATGTAAACATGTTCTAGTAGAAACACAAAATACAAATATATGAACCTGAAAATGAGCACGATATGGGACCTTTAAAACGTCTATAAGCATATATTTCTACTGGTCCAGCTGTAGAATAGCTGGGAGCTGTAGTGACGTAGCAGTGACGTAGCAGCACCCTCCCCCCTCAGCTCCACACAGAGCAGCAGCTCAGTATAGTTTCTGATTCTCATCTGAGCTGTGAGTCTGCTGCAGGTCCACCGAGGACATAAAGCCGGTGAGTAAGTTAATGTTAATGTCTGTTAATGCATATAGTGGGTTATTGTATGTTTATAATTTAGATTTTTGTTATGCTATCTATCTATCTATCTATCTATCTATCTATCTATTTATCTAAATAGGCTTTTTAATTAATTAGGCTGTTTTAATTTATGTGTTTGAGTATACATCTTTGATCACATGTTAGAGTCTATACTGTGTATTTTTACACACATGTTATTAATACTGTAGTTAAGTGGATTTTTTTCTTGATTTCTATTTAACTTTACTTTATAATTTACCTCCAGTGCCAGTACTCCTCTTAATCACAATGCAATTGCGATTTATTCCTATTTATTCTATTATTTCTTTAATCATGTTATACTGTTTCAGTCATAATCAGCTGTGGGTTTTATTGCTATATATACTTAGAGTATGCATCTCCTATAGTTGGCCTATAATACTCCAATAATGTTCCAACTTGAACATTATAGGGTTAAGGTGGTGTGTTAATAGTTAAAGTGCTTTCCTGTGTTATTTGCAGCCTATAGTCTGGTATCATGCAGGTTTTTGGAGCAGTGTTGTACATATTATGCAGCAGGATAAAGAGATATATTCTGAATTTCTACAGTGAATAGAATATACTAGGAGATATTGAGTTTGGGGGTCCTCCATTAAGAACATTTGAAGGTTTTTGACTTAAAACTATGCAATTTTACATCATTTTGGACCATTATTAGTACTAGATTATTTCATTATTAAATTTTTTTTATCTGTTCAAAATTAACCTTAAAGGGAGATTTAATACTCTTATCAACATGGGAGTGGGCAAATATGCTGCTTTATGCAAATGTATGTATATATTCATTATTGGAAATCAATTAACAACACAAAACAATGACAGATATTGTCCAGAAACCCTCACAGGTACTGCATTTAACATAAAAATATGCTCAAATCATAACAAACTGCAGCCCAACAGGCAACAACAGCTGTCAGTGTGTCAGTGTGCTGACTTGACTATGACTTGCCCCAAACTGCATGTGATTATCATAAAGTGGGCATGTCTGTAAAGGGGAGACTCGTGGGTACCCATAGAACCCATTTTCATTCACATATCTTGAGGTCAGAGGTCAGTCCTCGCCAAAATGTAGCATAAGTTTGGAGCGTTTTTGAACCTCCTTCACTACAAGCTAGTATGACATGGTTGGTACCAATGGATTAAGTAGTTTTACTTCATTTGTGTGTACTTTAACCATAGATGTGACTAAATATATACTGTTTCGGTCAACAGTGAAGTGTTAAACGGGAGAATCCAGCAACACTCGCTGTAATTCCTCTGGTGCAGTCATGTGTCTCCGACCTCGGTGTAGAAGTGAATAACATGAGCAGTTGTATGTCAGAAGTTAAGCCGCTGCCACATGTGTGTCTGGTCGATGGGACTGAGCTGCTGGGTATCAGCTGAACTTCAAAGGCAACCCTGGTGGCCTAATCTTGTATTCTTTTGACACGCATGACCAACGTGGAGCAATTATCCTCCATCTAAGGGACTAGGTAGTTCACATTTGACATTTTGTTTTACCATCTATAGCAGCCTCGACCACTTTATGATTATAAACATTCAATTTGGCTCTGTTGGAAGGGTCGAACCACGCAAATCCTCCCCTAAAGCTGCCAGTGTTTGTATTTGATTGGGTTTGAATAACCGCAGAGGGTGTTTAAAGGTGCAGTGTGTAGGATTTGGTGGCACCTAGTGGTGTGGTTGCAGATTGCAACCAACTGAGTGCAAAACCGTGGTAACGCCGTTCACCTCGCTCAAAGGTTACCATAATAACACTTCTTTAGGGGCAACAAACAGACGAAATTCTGGTGTTTTCGCTGCTGCCATTTTGGACTGACAACGCTTATTATATTTATATTATTACACGGCTGTGCTGAATACTCAATTCTGATTGGTCAATCACGGCGTTCTGCGGTCTGTAATTTCTGTATAGCAGACCGTTGCTATGTATAACAGACCGTTGCTATGCATAGCAGACCGTTGCTATGTATAACAGACCGTTGCTATGTATAGCAGACCGTTGCTATGTATAACAGACCGTTGCTATGGGCGCAGCTCTGATGTCGGACTCTGGCAGACCGTTTTTGTGTCAAAATATCGTTTTCTTAAGTAAGTAGCCATGTAATAAGCGGGATAATGTACAGCTAGAGGGTCATTATTGTGAAATAAACCCCTTCAGGGCTTCGCCTCGGGATGCGGCGTCGCCCTGTCGGGGATTCTTTCACAACAATGACCGGCTCGCTGTACATTATCCCTTACATATTTTATTGTTCAACACAGGCCATTTCGGTAGAGACACTAAATATGACAAGAGAATAGGAATAATTTAGTTTTACTTTTGTACGACACTTTTTAGGCGGACGTTTTACCGGCATCCAGTTTGTCGCTTTCAGTCCAAAAATGGCGTTCTTATTGCATGCTAAATGCCTTGCGCATTATCGTGGCATTCATACGGCTTTTTCGTGCCAATGGGCTGTGTGGAAACATGACGGTGCAACTTGGCGGACTCCGTGAAGAGGACCCTAACCCTATGTAGATATGAAGGGCTCATTCTAAGCTAATGAAAACACAACGATTCTTATTTTCAGGTGATTATACACTAATGAAAACATACTTATTAAACCATTTCTCTGTTTCAGTAAACTTGCTTTTCTAAGTTGTAAACATTTAAATGCTCAAAAAAATAGTTGAGAACCATCGGTTGCAGTGTGATTTTGGATGAAGGTGACTTTCCCAGTAATATTTACAATGTTTTGGGTCATTCGTGTACGTTTAAAGTCATAAATATGAGATATCTGACAGCACTTGAAAGCAGCAGAGCGTTGCCTACGGACACAAGATGTGAAGTAATTGGCTGACAGTTTGAATGTTAATCTAAACTGTCTTTTCTTGGAAATAACTTGATCTTTTTTTCTTTGAATTATTATTAATTCAGGTTTATATTTATATATACTTAAGTAATATATTTGCACAAAACACAGCTCAACCTCTGAACCTCTGATGACTGATTTATGGCAGTGGACTCGGCAACTTATCTCTGGTATGAAGAGGTCACAGGCAGAGTCACGAGTCAGTATTTAAACATATTTTCTGGACAACGTTTTGGATGCTTTTGCAGTAATATCTCATCAACTTTTACACTCACAATCTGCAAACTTTATGATGCGTCAACGCAGTTTTGCCGTATGGGAACGTCATTTTTTTAGGAGACAGAGAGATTTAATACCCGCTCTCCTTCAGATTCTCTCAGCCCTGCGACCTGAACGAGTTGGTCGGTGCCGATTGAACCCTGAGTGATATAAACCCTCTCCAGTTGTAACAGGGAGCCATTGTATCTAATCCCCAGCACTCCAAATTTTACTCCAGGCGAGGCCCGGCATCTCTCAGACAGCTCAAAGTTGGAGAGCTAATCTCAAGTTTTCCTTTCAGCGTACAGAATATCATTAAGAGCTATACAGTAGCACTGGTGCTCTGAGGAGGTGCTTAATGAATACAAGCCCATGGACTGAAAGACGTCTCTGAATCACATCAAATAATACCGTATTGTGTAATTAGGACGTGTTTCCACAACTCAACTTTTGTAAAAATATATTAAATTATTTCAATACTGCAATTTAAAGAGGACCTATTATGGTTATTTTCAGGTTCATACTTGTATTTTGGGTTTCTACTAGAACATGTTTACATGCTTTTATTGTTCAAAGAACGCTTTACTTTTCTCATACGGGCTGTGCTGCAGCCGTTATGCAAACGTGTTACTTGGTGACATCACCACGTTACAGAAGAAAAAGGCGGGACTTCTAGCGAGGTTTTTCAGGCAGTTCAGGAGCAGTGTTTCTCCCTTTGGCGTGTAACTTTGCAGACCTTTTACATGCACTAAAAACTATATAACACGCTAAAAGAAAGGGGAATAAAAGCATATTAGTTCCTCTTTAAAAATCCATTCAAACATGTTAGCGCTGAAACAATCTTACTTTCAATGAGCTAAAAAAAAGTGTTTATACATACATTGTGCCTCTATTTCATTGATAAATCAATTCATTATTGTGAAAAAGCACATCACAAGTCTCCAAAGCCCACGTTAACCTATTAAAAATTTTTGTCAAAGAAAATGGCCCAAACCCCAAAGATATTAAGTTTAATCTCATAAAACACTAAGAAACCAGCAAATCTTCTCATTTGAGAAGCTAGAACTAGTGAAAATTTGCGATTTTAACGACTAATTGCTTCAGCTCTAGCTACTATCATGCTGTCTTCCTGTCAATATGCAACCCGGTATAACGTCAACGCATTTAATAGACCCTCCTGTCCACCAGAGGATAGTGTAGCTCATCACGTTCTGCCTCGCCGAGGCGTGAATATTACATGTATGTAGGTGCAGTAGCCTACCAGCAGGGGGCAACAAAACCACTTAGTTAGGTTTAGGGAAAAAAAGGTGATGGTTGGCCTTAAAGTAAAAACAACGTAACATCAGTACGGAAAACCCGTCACTAACTACATTGTAGTCACTACATTGCGTGAAAATGACACGCCTGAAGCAAGAACGGCGCTCTTATTACACACTTTTGCCTTCCGGATAATCGTGTCATTCACACAATTTTTGTGCAACCAGGCTGCAATATACTCTACGTGTTCATCATAGTCCAATTAAATAGATTTGCATAGCATTCAAAGTGATTTTACTCTTAATTATTATGTAAAATTCTTCACAGTACAATGTTCAACGTGGTTTAAACTGAGTAATCAGAGCCTTTAGAGCCTGCTGTGCACAGCAGAGTGCAGCATGGTTATTCTGTCTGCAGCAAAGATGTTGATCAATGTTATTGGGGCATGCATAATGCTAAGAAAACAAGCATTTACAAACCACACAGCCCGCACAATGCCCGGGGATAAAAACAGAAAATGGAGTTAGAGGCATCTGAACTCATCACTGATCTTACACTACCGATGTCAATTCAGGAGCAAAACCAGGTCATCTGGTGTCTAATTCATTGATGGACGTCTCAGTGAATCTAAGAAGAGTATTTGTTCTTCCTGGACTGTAGCTGAATACTATGACAGTAAAAATATATATATAACATAGCCTGTGTATGTCTAATAGAAGTCTGTTAATGGTAATGAAATTGTTTTTTTGCTGAAACGCACAACAAAGCCCGAAGAAAAAATATGTTTTTTACATTTCAGTTTTATATCAATCAATCAAAGACTTTTTTCTTGCATGCATGCTCAACAAAGTCAGTCTCATACTGAACATCTAGAAGGGGGAAGTGTCTCTTTGTTGTCGCGATCTCCGTTTTAAAGGAGTCGGACTAAAACACAATACACATGCTGACTTGGCTTTAAAAACAAATGACCCGTTGCATGACAGAGAAAAAAAGAAAAAATCTGGCAAGCGGGGACAAATGGCTAAATTCCCAGAGGGCAAATGGGGCTTGTAATTGAAACATAACTCATGTTTATGTCAGAAGTGATAGTTATAATAGATGTCTTCCTGTCCTCTGTGTGTAGACCGGTAGGGTTCCTTTTGACGTTTAAATAATGCAGCGAGCTCACAGCGTGAGCAGCAGCTGATCACTTTTATTATTAGACGTTGGCTCTGAGTCTTCGAGACGATTCACTGCAACGTATTTTTTAATATGTTTCAAGTTATATTAATTTAAAATTCATGAACGTACAGCTCCTGGGGATTTATCTGGTGTATTTCAGCTACTCATCGTCTCTTTTCTCCAACAGAGTTTGCTCGCCCAAACAGAAAAGTGCATGAAGGAACTTTGGGCCAATGATGGAGGCCTGGCCAACAGTGGCCTGGGTGCTGCTAATGACCAGCGTCGCTGATTGGCTGAGAACGGTCCAGTCACGAGACTTCACCATGACGGACATCATCCTGCTGCATCCCTCAAGTAGGAGCTTAATATTACTGTTTGCATATTTTTGAATGTAAAAAAACTGTCATGTCCATTTTCAAAGGAGTCCCTTGACCTCTGACCTGATATGTGAATGTAAATGGGTTCTATTGGTACCCACAAGTCTCCCCTTTACAGACATGCCCACTTTATGATAATCACATGCAGTTTGGGGCAAGTCATCGTCAAGTCAGCACACTGACACACTGACAGCTGTTGTTGCCTGTTGGGCTGCAGTTTGTTATGATTTCAGCATATTATTTTATACTAAATGCAGTACCTGTGAGGGTTTCTGGACAATATGTGTCATTGTTTTGTGTTGTTTATTGATTTCCAATAATAAATATATACATACATTTGCATAAAGCAGCATATTTGCCCACTCCCATGTTGATAAGAGTATTAAATACTTGACAAATCTCCCTTTAAGGTACATTTTGAACAGATAAATTTGCGATTAATCCCGATTAATTATGAACAATCATGCAATTTAATAATTGAATCGATTGACAGCTCTAAGAAAAGAGATAATCTCCTCGTTCAGTCTCAATGATGAATAATTAAATTTTAAAATATTGCAAAAATTACCTTTTTAAAAAAGCCTTTAAAAGTGTACTCTGTTATTCATTTTAGTTATTAGTCTGCTTTATATTACATTGCACATTTTATTTGTCTCCTGCTTAACATAGTTTTGCTGTAATTTACTTTACACACATGTAAATATACTAAAAATACTGAGAAGTACTGAAGTGTGTGTCTGTCCTCCACAGCTACTCCTCATCCTGGAGGCTTCAAGTGCTTCACGTGTGAAGACGCTGCAGATAACTATGAGTGTAACCGCTGGGCGCCGGACGTCTACTGTCCAAAAGGTACGTCAGCATTTGTTTCTATGTGTGCAGCTGGACTGAGCTGAATACAAACCCCAAAGACTACATTTGATTATTATTTTTGTCTTCCAGATGCCAGATACTGCCACACGCTCCACATGATGGATAACCACGGCGACAGTGTGTCCGTGACCAAGCGGTGTGCGACCCTGGAGAACTGTCTGTTTACCGGCTGTGCTGATGTCACTGATAACGGCTATCAGGTGTGTAGAGTTGTTATAAAAAAAAAAAGTAGTCGCAGAATATTTTGGGGACTCAACATTTAAATCTCCTCCGCCAGATGTGCTCATCCTGCTGTGAGGGCAACATCTGTAACGTGTTGGTGCCGAGGAACGCCAGCAGCTCCGTCTTCTCCTCCACTTCTCCTCTGGTCAGCTCGAGCGGAGGGTTTCTTCCTGCGACGCTGAGCTACGTCATCATCATCATCATCTGCATCTTCACAGCTGGACATGTTTGAGAGGGGAAACTCTGCATCTGTGTGCATATCAGACCGAACTTAAAGGTGCTCTATGCAACACTCAGAGCATTAAAGAGGACCTATTGTGCTTTTTTCCCCTTTCCTTTAGTGTGTTATTTAGTGTTTTTGTGCATGTAAAAGGTCTGCAAAGTCCACGCCAAAGGGAGAAACACTGCTCCTGAACTGCCTGAAACGCCTCCCTTGAAGCCCCACCTTTTCTTCCGTAACGTGGTGATGTCACAAAGTAACCTAACCACCTACTAATAGTCTCGAGCATCCAGACTAACCTATTTGGTAACTTTGAAAATGTATTACAACCATTTGCAACAAAATGTCATTTGAACTTGTTATTTTTTTTACGCTTGACTGGACCTTGCTGTAAAATAAGCACCATGTTCTCATAAAAAAGTATACAAAGGTAACACATCAATGTGTGTATGTGGCATGCAAATTAACCCTCTGAGACCTGACTGACTTTACTGTCTTTCAGAGGCTGTAGTAGGTTCAGTTTTAGAGCTAAGGTGAAGCTACAGATATCATATGAAACGAGAAAACGTCATACTAGTTTCTCGGGAAGGAGATTAAATAACGCTCCAAAGTGGGGCTTAATTTTAGCAAGGAAAAACTGGCATGGTCATTTTCAAAGGGGTCCCTTGACCTCTGACCTCGAGATATGTGAATGTAAATGGGTTCTATGGGTACCCACGAATCTCAGAAATCTCAAAATGTCAAGTTTTTGATAACAAATCACACTCACTATGGTGTTCTTCAAGGTCTTGGTGTCTTAAATGCCTTGCTCCATTGTCAGAATATTGTTGTTACGTTTATGTCTTTTTGCTCACAGTATCTCAAATTACACTCAGATTTTTTTTAGTGTACAAACTTTTATTTTGTTGTATACTTTAACATGTTTAAATATAGGTAACTCTTCATTATGAAAATTACATTTCAATCTGGATAATTTGGTTATCCGTGTATGAAGAATGGGGTGGTGAATTTATTGCACTTCTGTGAAGGAACACTCAGAGCTACGGGGAATACAGCGTCACTGGAGACACTTTATTTGACTTTCACAGCTGTAGTGCTTCAACTCAAACAGTACCCATATCTCTTTAGAACAAAAAGAAACAACACTATACATGTTCATATGAAAAGTTATTGACCTGATATCTGAGTTTCCATCTCAAATCCATAGTTCTAGCATAAAAGCACAGACGATGTCATCCTCCAAACATCGTCTACGAGCTTCTCAAACAGCAGATATTACATGTTCAAACGCCTTTTATTTGTAGTCAGAGCCCTGCCCTCTGCACTGTGTTTCTCCCTGGGTGTAGTGCAGGGTAAGCCGGGTTGACCTGATTATAGTCTCAGTCAAGTCCTTGTTACAGTTACGACAAACTTTCCTTTCACTGATACAACCCTGTACCAACACTACCATATTCCAAGCTTCTTCAAACCATAAATAGAGGCCTCGTTTGGATTTAGTTCTGTGGAATATATATATTTTAAAAAAGCCTATTCCTCATCAGCGAGTACATTAGAAAGTCCTTGTAGTCTCGCTATAGCTGAGCTGTGAGCGGGTGCGTTGGTGAAAACAGTCCCCACAAACAACGGCGTTCCTCTCAGGATGTGGCGGATGACCGTGCAGGAGCCCGACACTTCGATGTGGAAGCCCAAATCTCTTAGCTCCTCCTCTGTCCGCAGTTTGGTTTGACTCGATGGAGATGCAAAGAACTGTTGGGGAACAAGGTGATGGTGACGCAATGCATAAAATTCCCTTGTATTCACTGTTAAAGGGCGGGTCCATCTGCGCTCTGTCAGCTGTTGCAAAAAGCAGTGATGTAGGTTACCAAAGTCAGCTAATCAACAAGGTTATGACTTATGGAAACGCTAGCAATTTGGAAATAACTGAAAGGGTTAGTTGGGATTTTTTGAAGTGGGGTTGTATGTACAGTATACTCCGGCGTTCTGTGAAGTAAAATTACTCCTTTTTTGAATGTAGTCTGGTGGCTTTGAAGACAGCACTATGACAGCTTCAGGTCCCCGTCGGAAAGGGCTGACAGCAAGGTAAAGCGGCTGTGGACGGGAGCAGCAGAAAAATGTATTTTAGCCACTTAAAAAACATATTTTCACCGCTTTACCTTGCCGCTAGACAGCCCTCTCCGACGAGGAACTGAAGAGGTTATACTGGTGTCTTCAAAGCCACCAGACGCCATTGACAAAAACAGTAATTTGACCTCTCAGAACAGGGGACTTACTGGTCTACCGCTGCCTCTATAGATTAGTTTGTTTGTGTTATTGTGTGACTTTCAGATCTGAACTAACGTGGCGTCCACAGCAGTACGTTGCTCAGCTTCTGTGCCGCCAGTACTACTGTCTGCTTCTCCAAACTGGGAGCACGCCGATCACCATCTAAGCTACTGTAACGTAGGGCTGAGCAATATATTGATATTGGGATATGAGACTAAATATCGTCTTAGATTTTGTGTTGTGTTGTATTTTTTTTTTTTTTAATGCTGCATTACAGCAAAGGGATGTCATTTTCTTAACTTCCCAGACTGTTTTTATTATTTGCATTAACCCACTTCATCATTTTATCCTCATTACTGATGTTTATCAAAAATCTCATTGTGAAAGCACCAATATTGTCGCAGTATCAATAGAGGAATTTGGTAAAAAATAGCGTGATATTTGATTTTCTCCATATCGCCCAGCCCTAATGTAACGTTAATACACGGACTATAAGGATGTATATATACTGTACATGTAGCAGCGTCGTCATGCAGAAACTTTACGTCAGGTCACGTGGAAACGTTTTTAGAAAGGCTTGAAGGGAAAATAGCATTTTGACACTAAAACATACATAGTTTGAGCAACCCCAAAAGTAATAGACCCGCCCTTTAATGAAAAAAATGACTACTACAAACGGAACAACTCACAGCTTCTCCTGTTGTTGGGTCGATGAAGTCGGCCCAGTAGCCCGCGGTCCACAGAGCGAAGCACATCTCCTTTGCTCCGCTCACAAACTGCAGGGAGGAGGAAATGCAGTCAGCGGCTGTTTCAACATGACGTCACATCTCATCACACTTACAACGACAATAAAATATCACAGGACTCACTTTGTGGAGCAGCTGGTCTTTGTCCAGCTCTGCTGCTGCCTCCTCCGCACGCCGACTGTTACTCTGTGTGACCGTCACTACTGTGATGGAGGTGGTGGGCGCCGAGGGGAACATGAGCTCAAGATCTGACACACAGAGAGAGAGAGAGTTTTGTTACTTCAGGTTATGAAGAGTCACTGTATAAGATGCCAAATAGCAGTCTCTTACCTTTCCTTAACAGCTCAGGGCAGGAACTTATGGAGCAGTCTGCGTCCGTCTGATTAAAATACTGCTCAGCTTTGTGGACTCTGGTGTCTATAGTACCCAGGTTTCCCTGATGAACACACAAATACACATTGGCAAAGCAGCTCTGAGGCCTGGAAATCATTTATTCTGACTGATAATATCAATTTCTTTGGAAATTAAACCCAAAATGAAAATTTGGATACATGCAGTGTACAAAGCTGTCTTGGAGAATGTTTTAATATGTGTTCGTATCATGTGTCGCAGTGGATAATGTGATATTGGTCAATTGAATCATCTATCCAAAATTAGGGCTGTCAAAGTTAACTTGATAACGCGTTAATGCAAATTACAAATATCTTAAATATTCAACGGGCCACCAATCTTTTGGAGGGTGAAGAGGGCTCAGTTCTAAAGCTACAGTGAAGATACTGCTATCATATGAAACTAGAACCTAATGAATCCATTGATACCAACCATGTCATACTAGCTTGTCGTAAAGGAGGTTAAATAACGCTCTAAACTTGCGCTACATTTTGGTGAGGAAAAACTGTCATGGTCATTTTCAAAGGGGTCCCTTGACCTCTGACCTCCAGATATGTGAATGAAAATGGGTTCTATGGGTACCCACGAGTCTCCTCTTTACAGACATGCCCACTTTATGATAATCACATGTGTGATTACATTAGAAATGTTCTCTATGGTAGCTACAGCCCTGCCGCAAGTAAAAAAAAAACACTTACTTGGAACTCATTAACAAACTGGGCCAGTATGAACTGATGTCTCTCTGTGCAGCTTGGGGCCGTCAGTACATCAGGCACCGTCCGGTGGACTGGAGTCTTCCTCTGGTCCTCCATGCCCTCCAGGTGACAGTCAAACCCAACGTTACCCGGTAACTGAAAGCGCTGGTCCTGAGGTCCGAATGGTCCCATGTTCTCATCAGGCCACACGGTCCTGGGGCCTGGAGGGGACGTGACAAAGATATCTGAGTGGGTTTGCCTCTTTATGTTTTTAAGTCATAGTCAAGTCAGCACCCTGACACACTGACAGCTGTTGTTGCCTGTTGGGCTTCAGTTTGCCATTATTTATGCTAAATGCAGTACCTGTGAGGGTTTCTGGACTATATTTGTCATTGTTTTGTGTTGTTAATTGATTTCTAATAATAAATATATACCTACATTTGGATAAAGCAACATATTTGTCCAGTCCCATGTTGATAAGAGTATTAAATACTTGACAAATCTCCCTTTAAGGTACATTTTGAACAGATAAAAAATGTGAGATTAATCGCAATAATCATGCGATTAATCGTGATTAAATATTTCAATTGATTGACAGCCCTAACTAAAATATAAGTCAGTGGTTCCCAACCTATTTTCCTTAACTTACTACTTGACTCACCTGAGTCTGTGTGTGATACAGTAATGTAAGGCTCATCTGAGCTTGCAGCAGAGAAGGTTCTGGTTCTGCCGACCCGCAGGGCAGCTAATGCTTGATGGCCAGAGGTCTTACATAAGACCAACCTGCCTCGACTACACAGCAACTACATGGGAACAAAAGGCATCTGTTAACAGACAGAAACATTTTAATGAAGCCAACATTAAACAGTATTTCATTACTCCTTACTACAATACAGTATGCCTGAAGCTATACACTCCTGTGTGTTTTAGGTAAACATGCACATCTACTGTAACTCAAGTTGACTTTTAGTAATTGCTTGAAACGTCATGGTATGATTCACACAGCTCACTACAAGTGGGATAAAATCCGGGAAATGTTTGTGTCACTTTTGCAGTGTAAATACTGTAAATCTACTGTTACATATATGTGCAATAACATATGCTGATCTTTCTGTGCAATAATTATCTGATGCTGTGCAATAATTATCTGACGGACACTTTGTGCAATAATCTGGCAAAACTGTCATCTCATCAATATACATACTGTATTTTTATTGTATTATCTTTTATAATTATATTGCGCTATCTCTTTTTTTTATTGTATTATTTTTTCATTAGCACCTATGGGATTGTCACAATCTAATTTCATTGTATTACACAATGACAATAAAGGGCTTGAATCTTGAATCTAATGCTTTAAGCACTGAACAAATACCAAACTAATGACCACATTTCTGGTACATTTCCTGCACTTTATTATTGAATTCAAACAATATAGCACCATCTTACTCAATGTTAAAAACAAAAAAAGCAATTAATACCTTTAAGTTATTAAATTAACATAATATGATGTATACAAATTAAACTATGGCATTACAAAAAATATATGGAATTATGTTTGTTTTATCTTCTTTTTTGTTTCTTTTTTTTTTTTGGTCAACTAATCTAATATTAAATATCAATGTACAATATATCAACACCCAATGCCCCTGTGTAAATTATGACAACCAGGGCTGTGAAAGTGAATTAATAGCACTTTCACTTAAGAAGAAGAAGAAGAATTCTCTTGAACTTTACCTTGGCTAACCTCTAAATAATGTCCACAATCATCATGGGCTAAATATTAGTCCAGAAAATCCTAAAATACTTTGTATTCTGTGTGTAATTTGTACGCTGAAGCAATATCCTGTCTGGTGGACACTCTCACTCTTCACACAAGGCACAGCAGAGGTACAAGTAGCCATACAGTGAGCTACAGCTACAGGAAAGTTATGTCACTTACACTGCTGGACATTGTGGTTCAACTCCTTCTGCTT